>NW_017805502.1:202668-267077 GCF_001891065.2 Hippocampus comes
GTGTGTGTGTGTGTGTGTGTGTGTGTGTGTGTGTGTGTGTGCGCGCGCGCACGCACTTGCACAAAGACGATTTTTACACAGGTCTGTCCAATAATACTCAACAAAAAGGCATTATTTTATGGGGTGTTAGAGTACATGTGTTTGTATTCAGTCTGCCTCTGTACCATACCGACTTCCCACACAACACATTTTATCATAGGTAAAGGGACAACGTGTAAGTGCTTTTCGTTCAAGCCACATGGCCACTTGAACAAGCACAGTACAGAAAAGCTCAGCCTCTGGAAGTCCTGGCTCGCGATATGGTTCCAATGCTAAGTCAAACACAGAAATTAAAATACAAATTCGTTGCCGTGGTTACAAATAGAATAGAGGTATTCATCAGTGTTATATGTATATTAGCGTAGTTGCAAAGCAACTTCCAGTGGCATTTAAACAGACTCTTGCATAATTAACAAAGGTCACTTTTTATTACATAAACATTTTGACTGCTGTTGCATCATTCAATTAAAAATTAAAAGCTTAAGACAAACGAATGATGCAACACTTTCCCAAAAAGAAGAGATCATTGCCAAGGTAATTTAGTGCCGTATTTTGTGCTTTTGTTTTCATTTTAATCATAATGTTCTTAATAAGGTGCAATGAACGACACTTGGAACATGTACTTCGGTGTATATTTTCTAAATCTATTATGAAAAATAAATTAACATGCAAAAAAGTTGGTCGCGACTTTGGTACCTCGGTGACACCAGTTTTCGATTGAAACTTCAAATATTTCAGACACAAGGCAACCAAGACATCATTGTTTGTAGAAGATTATTGTCACTTCTGTCTACCTGCCGTGTTCACACTTCAGTCAAATGTTGCGTTCTTCGTTGCTGTCGCTTAGCTGCAGTGAGGGAACAAAAAGAGTTGTTGCCCGAGACGCTGAACTACTTTTTTCGCATTTTCCTCATGGGGTCTTTCATCGACGGTAGCGGCTTTTGAGAAGACAGGCAATTCACACAAACACACAGCCGTGTTCCTTGGTGTTTGTCATACACGAGCGGTGGAAAACGCAGCCGTGAAAGAAATGATGTCGGTCATCTTCCGGTAATATTGGCTCGTCTGAGCTGAGTCTGCGCAAACGTAGTCACGTGGTGGATCCGCAAATTGGTTCGCGACTTCCGCAACCATTTTAATCTTCTACAGTACGGTTTTTTTCGCCATCAAATCACAACATCCTCAACTGGACAATCGTGTGCTTCGTTCAACAAATAATAGATATATAAAAAGATACTTATTTGGATGTATTTTTGTTTAAGAAAAAAAAACTCGACCTTCTCTTTTCGTGTACCGCTACTAGCTCGCACTAACCCAAGATGGCTGCTTCCTGTGCTGCATTCTCCATGTCCAAAATAATCCAATCTTTTCGGGCTGGATTTGCTGGCAACACTTTGAAAGTAAGACGATGAACGCTTCTAATATGCCCCGAACGTCTGTGCTTGAATTATATGCAAAACTTGTTTGATTATCTTTATCGTGGCACAAGGTCAAATGAGTATAAATTAGTAGTAATACACATTATTTCCCCTCCAGTCAAACGCTTACGGATTTTTATTTTAATTGTGATCCTTCAGGTATTTGGAACAACCGTCACAACTCACAGGAATAAGACGATGCTGACTGTGAGTGTCTTAGCGTGTCAGTGTGAATACACGTGGGGGTTTCTTGCCCCTAATATGGTCGTTCATGAAAATGTCATGCCAATTGAGAATTGTGTGAAAATCTGTTTTAACTTTACACGGGCTGAAATAGATCTTATTCATCATAATTTGGGTTTGTTTTTCTAACGTTTGATCTGCTTTCCATGCTGCCTGTCTGCATCCAAAGGGAAATAACATTGTAAGTATGTGACATGGCAACACGACAAAGCATCACATTACACACTACGAATTTAAAGGTCATCATGATATTGAGAACTTATTGGCACTTGTAAAAAATTGAAATACAATTATTAAACAGGAAATATCAGATTTATTTTATTTTTTTTTTTTACACATCATCTTTTATTTTTATTTTAACTACAAATCATGTCTCTTCGGCACAAATCATGTCTCTTCGACACAATGTTCATAAGAGATCACAAGAAGTCCCAATTGGTTGCATCGAATTTGTTACAGCCTCCTCCAGCAAAGTATGGCGGCAGACATACTGTCACTCTCATTCCTGGAGATGGAATCGGTCCAGAGCTGTTTAGTCACGTCAGGGAAGTGTTCAGGTTGGTATAAAAATGGCAAACAGCAACAAATTCAGTTGAGCTTTTGTTTCACCCTGTGTCTTGTCTGTAGGTTCAGCTGTGTACCCGTGGACTTCGAGGTGGTACAAGTCAATTCTGCCTTGGAGACTGAAGATGACATCAATAACGCCATCACTGCCATTCGCCGTAATGGAGTAGCCCTCAAAGGTGAGTCATTAGGGGTGTTCACACGGTACACATTTGATCCGGCGCTGCACCGATGTATTTTGTTGCGATATAGTTTACACCGGAGCAAATTTTGTGGAGCGTTCACACGTACAAAGCCGCTGAGCGTGGCAGCACCGGCATAGCGTCGGTGCAGCTCCACTTGCGTTCACACGGCAGTTTCTGCAGCAGAGCAAAACGACAGAAAACAAATGAGTTGTCGTGTTGGTTCTTTTTTAAACGTATACACAACTCAAGCAACTACTGTACAGGTACGTCCTTCTCCTTCTCGGTCTCCGTGCCTTCTGCTCGAGAGTGACCGCCCCCCCGATAACGTAAATCAACAATGACTTCAATGACACTCAGAAAAGCAAAAATGTAATGCGCCAAACAGAAAAATCAAGAGAGGAAATCACGAAATAAATTCTATGGGGCACGGGGGGTTGTGAACACACAACAAAGGAACAAACTACACAAACAACTCTGAGACAGTCCAGTCTCCTACAAAAGAAAAGATGACGTTTGGAGACTATCCTCCCCACGTTCTAGTTGAGATGGTATAACCCAAGAGGTGCTTTGCTACTGTTACCAGCCTCGTCTTGTGTCGTTATTAAACAAACACATGACAGAAGTCCGACAGAGCACGAAAGCAACGCATTCTCGCCGTACGTAATCAACTCTTCTCATGTGTAGAGAGGCTACTCCCCCCTCGCAAACGAGCATTTGCTCCGGAGCAAATTGTAGCGTTCACACGTGCAAATTTACATTGGTGCTGTGCCGCAAACGAGCATTTGCTCTGGAGCAAATTTTTAAACCACCTCCCTGAGGTGGATCAAATTTGGTCCGGTGTAAGCTGTTTAGCGGCGCTACGCCGGAACAAATTTGCACGTGTGAACGCTCAACTGGCGCAGCGCCGGTGCTGTGTCGGACCAAATGTTGCCGTGTGAACACCCCTATTTTCTCTGTCATCTTCAATTTTCATCCATTTCATTTTATTAAATGTTGTTTGTATTTTCAAGTGATTTTTAACTAAAGTCACATGAACAAATGAAATGATCCAAATGCACACCAAATTAATCAGTTAATAAACAGAAGTAGAGAAAAATGTGGTTTTGTAATATACATTAATGTAGAATAACATTTTATCCAATTATTCGATCAACCAATGGAATAATCTTTTCTAACAAAATTTGATTGACAACCCTATAATGTAGTCTCCATGAGAAAAGACCTCTGCCAAGCCTTTAACATTCATTGAAATAAACAATTGGCCAGAGCTGTTTTTTATTGTGTATTATTAAGGTCGTTGTGAGTTCAGGGGATTTTTATTGAATGGATGTCATTGAGATGGATAATACACAAGAATTTGGCAAAATACTTCAAGAAGTGTTCCAGATATAAGGGGGGGGGGGTTCCTTGAGATACAGGTGATCCCTAATTATGAGATTTTCAAAATACACGCTGTTGTTCTGTCAATTGTTTGCGTGGATATGCGAGTAAAAATTAGAGATACTGAGTGCTGTATGGTGGCAGTGAACTCAACTCAACGGCCTTCACAACAAGCATCAGTTTGACAGAGCTTCTTCAAAAAAAGTCTTCAGTCTGCCTTCATTGCCACTCGCAGTTGACTTTTACTCTCAAACCAAACATACAAAAAGAAAAACAAAGATAAATTCTGTTGCGTATTTAAAACACCCACATAGCTTTGCCTTTGGTATGTCCACTTAGCTGAATGATAACAAACAATGCAAAAGGGCACAGGCAGGCTAACCAATAGCATTGACATTTGAACACAAACGGTGGAGCAACGCATGTAGACAGATAGTATAACAAGTCAATGGTTTTAATTGAGTTTAATGTCGTCTATGTCGTTAATTCTCCCGACAGGTAACATAGAAACCAAACACACCATGCCCCCTTCTGTCAAATCCAGGAATAATCTTCTTCGGTAAGTTTTAATTATTTGTTTTATGTAGTTCTAGTTTTTTAATCCTTTCTGTTATGTTTCAACAGTACAAGCTTGGACCTGTATGCCAATGTGATGCATTGCCAGTCCCTCCCAGGCGTCCAGACTCGCCACAAGAACATTGACATTATGATCATCCGAGAGAACACCGAGGGAGAGTACAGCAGTCTGGAGCATGAGGTTGGTGAAACCAATGTTTCTCACCAAAAAAATAAAAACAAATGCCGCCGCAAATCATGCATCGAATGACCTGCAGAGCAAGTACGGACCAAACAAGCGAACCAAAGGACTTTTCTGGTGTGAAAACACCCTCTCGGTCCCTGGCACAGATCCATGAACAAAGACACATTATTTGTAGTTTTTACAAACAAATATTTGGACCCCTTAAGTCAAATTGGATAATTTCCCACCCCAACGCTAATGTGCCGCAAATCCTTAACCATCATCAGTCAAGCCTTCTTAATGGCTCAATGTGTCCTTTGGCCTTTTTTAGAGTGTGTCCGGTGTTGTGGAGTCTCTTAAGATAATCACCAGGAACAATTCCCTCCGAATTGCGGAATACGCCTTCCGGCTGGCTAGAGAGAAGGGCCGACGAAGGGTCACGGCTGTCCACAAGGCCAACATCATGTGAGTTGCATGAGCCTCTCTTCCCCTGCGTCATATTGTGTGGCTAATTGTTCGGTGCCAACAGGAAACTGGGCGACGGCTTGTTCTTGCAGTGTTGCAGAGAGGTGGCCTCGGGGTACCCCGACATCACATTCGATAGCATGATCGTGGACAACACCACCATGCAGGTGAGAATATGTCCAGAGGGTAATGTTTGCAAATGTCAATTTTCAAATCAGATGTCTTGATCTAAATCACCTGGGGGTTGGGGACCGCTGGTTTAAATAACAGTTAAGTTGAAAGATTAGTATTAATAAGAGAACAACTAAGGAGAAACAATGAAAAGGTTCAGGAAACTAAAAGACTAAATAAGAATAAGCGGAAACGGTATCGGAAAAACTATTGAATAAATGCCATCGAAAGCTGGGCTAAAAAAGTAACTTTCTTTAAAAATATCAACACCTGCAGCCGCTCGCAGATCTTCAGGAAGCATGTGGAGTAAGATAAAAAAAGGATGCCGCACTGTGATCTTTTGTTCTCAGTTTAGTGACTAATAACAGACTAACACATGGAGAAGTGAGAATTCTGGATGGCTCATTAGTTCAAATCAAAACTGATGGCCAAAGCCCATGAAAAAGAAAAAGAATCAACAAGTGGCCCAGGCCCATCTGAGTGTGTGTGTGTGTGTGTGTGTGTGTGTGTGTGTGTGTGTGTGTGTGTGCCCCCAGCTGGTGTCCAAGCCTCAGCAGTTTGATGTGATGGTGATGCCCAACCTTTACGGCAATGTGGTGAGCAACGTGTGCGCCGGCCTGGTGGGAGGGCCCGGCCTCGTGCCCGGAGCCAATTACGGCCGTGACTACGCCGTTTTTGAAACGGTGCGAGGACTCTTCTGTTGCACGAGGATGGAAATTGCAACAGTTGTGTTTGCAAGATGAGCTGATGATGATTTTTTTTTTTTCCCCAGGCCACGAGGAACACTGGCAAGAGTATCGCAAACAAGAACATTGCAAACCCCACAGCCCTGTTGCTTGCCAGTTGCATGATGCTTGACCATCTTAAGTACGTCCCCGCACTTTCTGCCTCCATCTGCCATGCGACTCTTTTAACTAGATTTTTCTTCCTTTTCTGGGTGCCTCCAGGCTGTATGATTACGCAACTCTGATCCGGAATGCGGTACTCACAACCATGAATGAAACCCAGGTGAGTCCTGCTTTCTGCAGCAATTCTTGCCCTTCACCCTGCTGCCCTTTTAACGCAATGTTTTTGTTTTTTTGGGTCACCATTCAGTTGCACACAGCAGACATTGGAGGGCAGGGCACCACATCAGAAGTGGTTCAGTCCATCATGCGAATCATCCAGAGCAAAGGACAACGCACAGCTGAGATGTAAATATCGAACACTTCACTGACGGCCCTCACATGTGCACACATCGTCATTTGTATTTTAGACCTCTGAACAGTAATTTTTCCAAGTGTGTTTCTGATGATGCTTATTCCGTGCTAACTTGATATCGGCCCATTCCCAGTCACTTTACTGTAGCCTACTGTTCTCCCATTGATCTTCTGCTAAGCCAAACCCTGGAAACACTCGCTGGCTAAGCACGGTTTGACTCATTCCTGGCATCACTCAAATTCAGTGAGATGCACTTTTCAAGGCTAGGGTTTAATCCGACTCTTTCCAAAGCTATTATGGTTAAGCAATGGCCTTGAGGCATCTACGCAAGTCCCAAGTCATATCCTGAGATGCTGAAAGGAATATCAAAATGAAATGCAAACGCTAGCTAAAGCTTTGTGGTTGTCAAGAATCAGAAGACACAACCCTAGCTGTTCCAAGACAAGCAATTTACTTGTACTTTTCGGGAAGATTGTTATCTTCTGTTGTAAGTTCGCTCACAAAAAAAAACATTACAATATTTTCTAGCCTCGTGAAGCCTCGTTATTTATGGAGCTATATTTTTCAACTTTCAGTTGACCATACTGTGCAATGAATGACTTCCTGCTGTGCTGTAATTATGATACAAAATGCCACCGTACTCTACAAGTTGTGTCTGAAAAGTAACGGCACTCTTATGTTACTAACTGTACTATCTTGTATGTTGACAGCATATCAACCAAACAACTCAATTTGAATGCATACTGTGCACCGCGACATTACAAGCTTTTTGTCTTTAGTGAATGTGGACACTTTTTTTTGCATGGTTGTACTCTATAACATACATATCAATAAAGATTCGTTTTTTGGGTTGTTTTTTTTTTTTTTTTTGTGGAATTGTATTTGCTAAAGCTTCTTCAACATGATCAAAACAAAGCGTATGCAGTCTTTGTAGACCAGGGGGCCATATAAGGAATGCTGTGTTCTTTAACCAGGACTACCAATTGGTTTCGCGATCAAGAGCTGTGTAGTATTTTTCATTAATTTATGTCCCCCCCCCCCAAATAATTTAAAAAGAATTGTATTTATTTAAATTATCTGATTAAATAATTGGCTGGTCGAATTATTGTGAATAGAAATAAAATATTGGGAATATACTGTAAATAATTTGGCATGTACTGTACATATAACCAACATTTATTGAATTAAATCATTGGCAAACGAATTATAAAAAATTGAAATGAAAATGGATGACCTATTTTACATACACATTTGCGGGGGGGGGGGGTTACTTCATTTACAAATGAGCTGGCGGTCGGCCCATCCGTCCATTTTATATGACACCTTGCCGGTCGTGTTTTCAAACAAGTTGGCCTTTGCAACTTGCTGTAATTCCATTTTGTCACTAGGGGGCAGACACGCGCGCAGACTGTGCAAGCTGAAACAATGACTGGATCTGCTTGCGTGGGTGCGTGCGTGCGTGTGTTACGCGACTGCAAATGTAAGCCCCTCTGGCAGAGAGCTTGTTAAAACATAATAGTGACATTTCTGCTTCTCTCAATTGGGTTACAATGAATAACGGGCTCCGAATGCGAACCAAATATGACTACATCTGGCATTCTCGTTGCTCTCCATTTCAATTGGATTCAAGAACTTAACCATCGTCACAAGGTAAAATCCAAAACATTTCCTATGTAGTTTACCCAATCTGACCTTTCCCTCACTTGAAGATGACAGGATTCGAATTGAATTCGCTCCATGACCATGCTTCTAAACCATGCTCAAAACATCCTAAATCACTGTTGCCCTTCGAAATGAATGCAAATGCATAAATTCATTTCAGCCTCACCACAAAAAAAATATATAATGTCGAATTTTACTCCATAAAAACATACAGTGATGACATAACTAAATAGAATATAAAGAATTAAACAGTGCCATATTTTTTTCTTCTGGTGTGTGAGCCTTGGCCACCGAGGGGCAGTAATAATACTGATATGGAGAAGATCAGAAGTTATTTCTCAGTAAGCAGCAGTAATATATGTTGTTCTACAGAGAGGATTCTTCTCATTTCAGACGAGAATAATGCAGAGCTTTTTGCTTTTTTCGCAAGAGCTTCCCCACACATCATCCTCTTCCTTTCAGGTCATCAGCATGCACCCTGGCGCCCCTGTTACTCATCGCTTCGCATTCTCTCTTCTCCTTTGCTCGTCTCAACTTTTCATTGCGTACTGGCAAAAATTATTGCCTCTGTAGTCCCGCTGTTTAAAACATAGTTGAAAGTCTCCAGCTTTTTCACTACGTCAGCCAGTCCTTCTGTATGCTCCCATTGCAACGAGAGTGGCCATCTCCTGATCTACGGGTGCATTCGGAAAATTATCTCTGCTCTCTGCTCCAGTCCGACCATTCGGAAACTCTGAGCGTTTTTCGAAAGTGCCGTTGGGTTATTCAGAGTGCCACAAAAACAGGAGTGCTGGAGTGTACAGATGAAAGCAGTTCAAGCATGTGATGCTGATAGATTTATAACATAAAATGTTGTTCAACTTTGTCGGTTGTGTCTTGGAGGACCCATTGCAGATTCCTCCTCATGTAGCCTGCGTGGACCACAAAAAAAGTGTGGCGATTTTGGTCAGGCCCAGCACAGAAGAAGAGCAGAGCAACGTAGACCAGGAAAGTGTGCTCTGAAGCAGCCTTTGCTCAGGATCCGTCTCCATGGTTACAAAGGCCAGATTTGAAGGCGAGATTCAAAGGCTGCATGAATTCAAACCGCGGCGTGCGGTCAAGGTGGGCCAGAAGTTACATCACCTGGTCAACAAATTTTGGCCTTTGGAGGATGCAGCCAACGCATTTGGACAGAGCCATAGGATGTGCTTGGAGCCTGCTTTGCCTTGATATTCCTTGTTGCTGCTGCTGCAGCGACGTAGTAGAAGAAGTAACGGCAGCAGCAGAAGAATGGCTTCAAGACAGCAAGCTTGAGGGAAACGAATTACAATTGTATTTCCCAATTGCCTTTCCAATGCTCAGATCGTGTGGGCGTGAGTATCTTGAAAACTGCATGACGTTTGTCAAAAAAAAAATATATATATATACAGTGAAACTCCTCTACAACGAAATCATGTTTGCAGCAAGAAATTTTTCACAACAGGGGGTTTTTCACTGTAGCAAATTTGATCTCAGATGTAAGCACACACACACACAAACGTATGTGTACACGCACACACAAACGTTTGTGTACTCTATTTTTATTCCAATAGTACATAAGTATGAGCACACACTTATTTGACACTTCATATTGTCAGTGTAGAAAGAAAAAAAGGGAAAGAAATTGCGAAATTTACGATCAGCATTCACTTTCACTTACATCAATTTCTTGGAAAATGTATTTTATTTTGCTTGCTCCGTCTTTCATTTTGATCACTTTTACCCTCTCTTCCAGCATCAGAGCTCTTCTTGTCTTAGCTGCTTGACATCAAAAGGTCCGTTTTGTAGCCATTTTAGCAATGCAACGTCCATCCTCGTCTGAATCTAACAATAACAAATACTTCCTGGCATGCAATGAACTTTTAAGCCAGCCACGGGACGCTTCGTAGTCCTCGATGGCCATAGTTAGCTCTCGAAGGCTAAAAACCTTACGCTAACTGGAGCGCTAATGAGAGAGAAGCGCTCCAGTTAGCGTAAGGTTTTTAGCCTTCGAGAGCTAACTATGGCCATCGAGGACTACGAAGCGTCCCGTGGCTGGCTTAAAAGTTCATTGCATGCCAGGAAGTATTTGTTATTGTTAGATTCAGACGAGGATGGACGTTGCATTGCTAAAATGGCTACAAAACGGACCTTTTGATGTCAAGCAGCTAAGACAAGAAGAGCTCTGATGCTGGAAGAGAGGGTAAAAGTGATCAAAATGAAAGACGGAGCAAGCAAAATAAAATACATTTTCCAAGAAATTGATGTAAGTGAAAGTGAATGCTGATCGTAAATTTCGCAATTTCTTTCCCTTTTTTTCTTTCTACACTGACAATATGAAGTGTCAAATAAGTGTGTGCTCATACTTATGTACTATTGGAATAAAAATAGAGTACACAAACGTTTGTGTGTGCGTGTACACATACGTTTGTGTGTGTGTGTGCTTACATCTGAGATCAAATTTGCTACAGTGAAAAACCCCCTGTTGTGAAAAATTTCTTGCTGCAAACATGATTTCGTTGTAGAGGAGTTTCACTGTATAGAGAGAGAGAGAGATATAGATATATATCTATATATATCGTCTTGAAGAATTGATGGCTAATTGATGCCCCTCAAGGTCATTGGCAAAAGAGTCAAGGCTGACCGGAATTGTTCTCGGCTTGCTCCCAAAACATTTGTCATCTGGAATTTTGCCTAGGATGAAGACTACTGCTTTGGACGCGAGTGTTATCCCCCACACCCTCTCATGTGTTCTCAATTGGGATGGCCAAGGCTGTCTCTTCGGCAATGTGATGATATGCTTGGCATGCCAGCCGGGGACACTGACACATGGCGCTTTTCCATGAGCCCCCAAACATCCCCGCACCACACCACACCTCTATGCCCGGCACCACACGGCCTCCTTTGCTTTTCCTACAAAAGGCACGCGACAGGATGTGGGCGGGACCAACTGTATTGTGCAAGCTTGCTCTGCCCTACTCACACTCGCAGCATGCCTAAACACTTCAAAAGTGGGGAGTCTCGGCCTCTGTTGTTGGAGCGATTCAAAATATGAATTGCCGTTGTGTGACTTGGCGACGATGCAAAGTACAGCCCATCAAATTCACAGAAGCTTTCACGTCGAAAAATCGATTTCCGGTTTTAAGACAGCCAAACATACAAATTTTGTGTCTTTCAACAATCCGGAACCATGTTTACAATTTCATATGTCTCATGGATGAAATTAGGATTTCGTGAGCAGCATGCAAAGCTCGAGGCCCAATCTCATTCATTAGGACGCTTCTCAAGCCTATAAATTCAACACATTCATTTTCACTTTACATGAACTTGAAGCGACCAAGTCAATCTCAAGTTTTCTGTCTTCTGAGCGAGCCATCTGTACTTCTGCCCAACTCTTACCAAACAAAGTGTCACTGCGTTTGGTGATTAGATCTTGAAATAAATGCTTCCATTGTCTCACTTGTTTTCTGTGCTCTGGCCTCTGTTAACGTCTGGTGGATATTCTTCTTTTCTGAAATGAGGTCCAGTGGGTTGCCCTGACAACTCTAAAGAAAATAAATAAATATAGGGCAACCTTTAACAATTTAACTCAAAATTGTTCAGCTTGTGTGCAGCGCGTGATCCTCTGGAGTGACCGAGTGGTCAATGTATCTTTGAGCTTGAAGCAGGTGGCTGCTAAGATGTACTTTAACTTGGAAGGAGCAATGCTTACGCTGTCTGGATTTGTGAATCCAAAAGACATCAATCACATTTGATTGGTGACTCATGTTATTTTTTTCCACGACTTGTATCCCCCCCCCCACACACACACCCAACCCCCATTTCCTTCCATTGACTGAAAATATTCCCTCTCATTCCACCTTTTTTTTTAATCCTACTTTTGGATTGGACTTTGTCATTGTACTGCTGTGCCTGATGTTGTGGTTTTTGAGTTTACTGTACGGTGATGCTGAACTTGGGCGGGCCGATGGTCCAGTGGTTAGCGCGTCGACCTCACAGTGCAGAGGTACCGGGTTTGATTCCAGCTCCACAAGTTTGCATGTTCTCCCCATGGTTGCTCATCTCTGTGTGCCCTGCAATTGGCTGGCAACCGGTTCACGGTGTCCCCCGCCTATTACCCGGAGACAGCTGGGATAGGCTCCAGCACGTCCCGCGACTCCTGTGAGGAAAAAGCGGATCAGAAAATGGATGGATGGATGGATGGATGATGCTGAACTTTTAGTTTTTTTCTATCTACCTTCTTATCCACTACCCTGCAGTACACGAAGAGAACCCTAAGCAGACAATTGTCGTCAATCAAGCGGCATTTCTGATCTGCCTCAACCACTGCAAGCAGTCAACCAACTCCATTCGCCCTTAATGGGGCTAATCACACATGCACACACTCACTCAGACGCATCCCAGCTCAGCATATACAGAGATCGCCTATACGTCAGCGGTGTGCTATTTGCTATTGGGCTGCTCGTATTTGGGGCTTTCCAGCTGTGACGAGCCTAATCCGAGATAACTAATGACTCCAAATGTTGTGGAAAACAGATGAAGTGGACGAGCAAAACATTGAAACAGAGAGCGTGTGAATGAAGGTGGTTTTGGGATATGGGGTGAGGGGGCCGGCTGTGGAAGTAGATGGAAGAATATCCATTTTGGACGTGTGGGAGTGCACAGAGCAACTGTTGCGTTCTGTCTTTATCACCTCATAGTTCATAATAGAGCGTTTGACTCCTTGCTAGTTGGATCCACGAGGACTTGCCTTGAAAGAGTAAAAGTAGGCTTTTTCATGATGGAAGCTTAATTACAGAACCTGCAGCACATGCCTTGCCACACATTTCAATATGCCACTGCAAAAAAAAGAGAATACACAAGCCAAGAAACACAAGGCACTCACCCTGTGGCTGCCCTAAGGCACCGAATACAAGAAAGAAGAAGCAATTCTTTGAATTGTTATTTGGGAATGACTGTGTAGATTGTTGTTCTTCCAATAAATTAATCGCTTTGTGGAGGAGATTATTGATTGACTGGCTGATTGACTTTACTTCTAACAAAGTAATATTCAAATTAAAATGGAAATAAAAATATACATTTATCTCAAGGTCAGTCAAGGAAGAAAATTAAGATGTATTTCAATGGCCGTCAATTATATGCGGCTTTTCAGCCAGCCCGGTCCCTATCGCCAACGAATAGCTGAGGTCCACTGTGTATTCTGTTTTGGATGTTTTATAAAGCGCAATAATGCAGAGTGCTATTTTCATAATTAAAAAAACTGAATTTTGTTGAGCTTTTTGGGGAGACTGGAACAGATTAATGACGTTTCTATTCATTTCAATGTGATAATATAACTTGAGATTTTTTTAAATTCAAGTTGTATCTCAAGGTACCAGTGTGTATGGTTCATACAATCATAGGGATTCTCTGAGCAAAACAATAACTAGGGTTATTGCTGCCTGTGATGAAAAAGACACCTGACTGAGTTTTCAGTGAAGCGAGCATGCATAGTTTTGGAATGTGAGATGTGCAAGGAGTAGGCAAACTCCACACAGGAAGTGCCAAAAATCATCAGCGGGATAATGGTAAGGACAGACGAAAGAGGTGACTCAGAGCGCTGATTTATAGCTCCGTTGCTCCTGTAGCCAGGTTCTTTGCTGCAAACAGATTCCACCTGTGCTACAAAAGCAGTGGGCTTTACAACTGCTGTGCACTTTAGTTTTTCCTCTGGGATGCAACAAAAGACGCTCAGCAAACTGGAAGCGAAGTGAGCCTGCATCTATTTTTTGTTTTTCTTTTACTCATGATAAATGGTCAGGCTTGTGTTGCTAATCGGTTCCTTTCGAACACAGATGCCCACATGCGCAGCCGGGGAATCTGACATGGCCCATTAAAGCAAATTGTTTACTTTCTACTACATTTTTATGACCAAGATCAAAATCTGGACCATTCCTGCAACTCGTCATCACTTTTAATAACATGAATACATTACAGGCATTTTTTGTTACTGACACCCGATTTAACAACTAGTATTTTTTGTGTATCTGATCTAATATCAGTCAATTGGCCCTCTTCGGGAAACCTTAATCACAAAATCAGTTTGGCACCCATTGGAGCATAGAAATGACACATTGGTTAAAAAAGAAAAGTGCAAGCTTTAACCAGATGTATACAAGACAAAGAGGGAAGCTCCGTCAGGGCGTTATTGATGGACTATTTTCTCTCTTTCAAACAATTCTCCCTCTCGCCAATGTTCTTTTGGATCTTTAATGGGGTAAAGCGTTTTGCCGTCTGCCGGGGGTTGAGGAAGCAGTGCCAGAGAAATATGACTGCAAGGCAAGCATGCTGCCCTCATGACAACCTGCATTACACTTGTCTGATGTCATCACAACGCTGCTTCCATGAAACTGGAGCGCCTTGGCTCTTTAGCAGCTCTGCAACCCCCCACTTTTGTTTTGCTCTCTTTTTCAGTGCTGCAGAGTCATCTGTAGAGCACCAGTTCAACAAGTGTTTGGTCCCCACGGTTGCCAAAACAAACCATATTTGCTGGTGACGTTTACGTTTGAGTGGAATCGAATAAATGTGTAGCCTACGGCGCAACTGGAGCTACCAGCTAAAGTGTTGTGAATCGCATGTTATTTGCATGTCAGTCGTAGTACTGTACACCTGTTACCATCATAATCCATCAGTTTAAAATTGTCCACATCTCCATTTCTCCATAGTGGCCGTAATGCACGGAGCAGCAGGACTGTGACGGGGAGCACATATTAACTGGAGAATAAATGTTTTTAGAATTATTAAGAAATGAGAATTTGTTTAATATTCCTAACCTGGAAATGTGCATGAGACAAAGTGGAAGTTTTTCTTCACTTTACTTTAAATCGTTCCTTTTGATTTAGTACAAAAGCTTGGGTAGCGGCGTCAACAACCTAAGCAGAGCAGCTCAGACTTCCCTCTCCTCAGCCAGTTTTGTCCGGCTCGTCTGTCAAACCAAGACTCGCTGCATGAGCTGATGAAGCCTGCTCGGGTAAGAGGCAAAACACCTTCCCTGACACACAGAGCAGTCCACTTCCCAATGATTCAATGCCCTAAGAATGAAATGATCTGGATGAAAGACAATATCCCTATGCATCTCTGCATGGAAACCCGACCATACTGCTTTCCAGTGTGTCCTGATTTTTTTTCCCAGTGGCCCTCTCGTTTGGATTGTGCCCAGACCACCTCACCATTCCTAACAGATGCAGGAGTCACCTTATCTTGCCCCTCCTGTACTCTGAGCCCCTCCCCAGTTGAGCCTCCTTCTCACCCTCTCTCTGAGGGAAGCCCAGACGCCCTGTGGCGGAAACTCATTTGGCCATTTGTATGGGTGATCGTATTGTTTTGGTCACGACCAAGTGATACAACTGTTATAGTATTTTATTTTACCACTGATCACTTCAGCTCTGCTTTCCACTTTGCACATTGTCTCAGAGTTGTGACTGGGTGCTACCACCACACAACGGTTCACTTACATTACGGAATGTCCTTCCATATTTATTTGTCATGTCCTTGTTTATGATGATTCTAGTGCAGCGTGTTCTACCGGAGACAAATTCCTTATGTGTTCTACATACTTGGCCAATAAAGATGATTCTGATTCTTATTCTGATCATGACTAGAAGTGAGGATAAGATCATAGATTCCCCGATAAATTGAAGAGCTTCATCTTTCAGCTCAGCTTCTTCTTCACCACAACCTACCAAAGCTGAGTCATCATCACTAGAGACGCTGCACCAATGCGCCGATTGATATCCGGCTCCGATCATGCCTCACTTCTGACAAGACCCCAAGATACTTGAAGTCCAATACTTGGGGCAGGATCTCATTACTGACCAGAGGAGGGCAAGCCACCCTTTTCTGAGGAGCGTGATCTCAGATTTGGAGGCGCTGGTTTTCATGCCAACCGCCTTACACCCAGCTGCAAACTGCCTCAGTGAGAATTGGAGATCGCAGCTTCATGAAGCCAACAGTACCCCATCATCTGCAAAAAGCAGAGATGCAATACAAACGGCACCAAACCCAGTGGCTTTAACACATAGGTCGCGGCACAAAATTCTGTCCGTAAGAGTTAAGCCTGCCTCACATGGCAAGATTTAAAAACTGTCGGCAAACATCCTTCCGAGGGGTCAAAACCAATCTGAACACCACATACTGCAAGAAAACCTAAAGCAATTATCTTTGGAGCCATCGTAATAATGGGAGTGTCCTTACTCACAACACATTCCAATACAGAGATAGTAACACTGGAATTCAAATAATTACTTTCAGAAGATGGTAATAGCAATTTAGAAGTCACTATAAAGAGTGAATATCACTTAATGAAAGAGTTGTGCAATCATTTCAAAACGTCTTAAAAAGTCATTTCATTATTTACTATATCCTTAAATCCCTCCTTTCATCTTCCAAACATTTTACCTAACAGTGCAGTTGTTGACTGATAAAAGCTCTTTGCTATTTCCTGATTAGTGTTTGTCGTGAGACTTCCCTCATCGTGTCACCCATGCCTACTGTACTTTCCTCGCCCTCCCCAGGTGAAGCATCTCAAAGGAGTTTGGATGAAAAACATTCTTTCTAAAGCCACCATAAAACACAGCTTTGATTATTTTTCCGTGCTGTTCTTGATGAATGTGGCCTGATGAACAGAACATGCTTTCCTCAGCTTCCCGCAGCGCATGATTTCACGAGCCTTTCCTTGGCAGCAAGGAACAATGTGAGCATCAGAGGAGTGTAACTGATGGTTGCTGGAGGTTATGGTCTAGTCTAAAAGAATAAAAATAAAAATACTTGTACTGATACAGGGGAGGGTGTGTAAATTGTGTAAATTGTTTCCTGGGTTTAACCTAAAAAAGTTTTGATTTGATATTCCGAAATGAATCAGTTATCCTTCATAAATTTCTTTTTTCAATCATCGTTTCCTGGCAAATGCTCAAATAGCCAGCCTTTGCCGGTCCCAGACCGGGATGAAAAAAGTGTGGCTTTGCGTCAGCAAGCTGCATCTGGTGAAAAATATTGTGCCAAACAAATCACTCGCTTTGTCCACCCCTGATTATATAAGTCCAAGTCACATCAACAACAACTTCTTTTGATACAGAGCCGCCAGCTGTTACTGATTGTCCGTATTTTGTTACATTTGTCGTATTTGGTCACTCAACTCTCCCTTATTACGGCCTTAAGACAGTCTTATTAAGGACACACACACACACACACACACACAATCACACACACACACACACACACACACACACACACACACACACACACACACACACACACACACACACCACTTTTTTTTAATCATGGATCACGTTGCTCAAACAGGTTCAAAAAACGAGCCAAAATACTTTGTGGCTCCGGTGATGTAATGCATGCTTCACACTCCACTCCACTGCACTGGGAAGCTAGCAGAGGTGGGATGTTAGCCAAAAGCTTCTTTTAGACTAGCTGCTAGTCTTCACAAATTAATATCGAGGAAGAAGGGCAGCGGTTTTATCACCAGATTATGTTCAATAATGTGCAGACAACAATTGAGTGCTAACAACAACTTTATTTATCATACAATAAAAGCTTTGGCACTGTGTCGTTGCTGTCATACTTAATACTAGTATTACTTGGTGGAAAACAAATACACATGGCTCATTAAAATGTACCTTATGATGAGTGATATTTTTAAGCATTTGTTTTTATGAAAATATGACTTCACATGAAAATGGCAAGTGGTGCAAGAATGTTTGGGATCTAAAAAAAAGATCTGCGTGTGTGTGTGTGTGTGTGTGTGTGTGTGTGTGTGTGTGTGTGTGTGTGTGTGTGTGTGTGTGTGTGTGTGGATTGTTGAAATAGCCCAAGTCGTCGCCGTCCTGTGAAAAATACTTATGTCTGATTTTGTCATTAATTTTTTTTTTTACTGTATTTTCCGCACTAAAAGGTGCACTGGATTATGAGGCGCACCTTCAATGAATGGCCTATATTTTAATTTTTTTCATATATTGGACGCACTGGACTATAAGGCGCAATCTACAATGCATCCATTACAGGTACGTCTTTGTCCGTCTCCGTGCCTTCTCTTCTTCCGTTGGACTGGAGAGGCGTTCATGACTGCCTCCAAAAAAACGTAAAATTAACGATTACTTCAATGAAACTACGAAAATTGAAAATACAGTTATGCATCAACACAGAAAATCACAAAATAAATTCTATAGCCCCCTCGACAGAATTTATTTTAGCATTTCCTTGACCGTAGCTGCAACAGAAAGATCAGATGTTTGTAAATTTGATCTTAGTTTTACTGTTTGGTGCCTACTACCATCTTTGATACTGATTATTGCTTTATTGTTGTATATATGTTAGTTGCTCCATGTACAGTACTTTTTATGCAGCAATGGCTGTTTGAAAGTGCTCTATAAAGACAGTTGAGTTGAGTTAAATTGGAGGAGACTGGACTGTCTCAGAAGTGTTTGTTATTTATTCCTTTGTTTTGTACTGTATTCACAAATGAGGAAATCACAAAATAAATTCTGTAGCGGGGCTATAGAATTTATTTTGTGATTTCCTCGCTTGATTTTCTGTTTTGATGCATTATTTTTCATTTTCATAGTTTCATTGAAGGAATAGTTAATTTACATTTTTCCGAGGCAGTCATGAATGCCTCTCGAGTTGAATGGAAGAAGAGAAGGTACGGAGACGGACAAAGACGTACATGTATTTGTTGAGACTGTGAAAACCATTCATAAAGTGTGTGCTTTAAAAAAAAACAACACCACAGCTCTCCTTTTTTCAGAGCGCCAACAAAAACGTATTTAATGAAGCAGCGACACAGTTCACTGTACCAACAGCAAGTTATAACATTGTAAGCATGTCTCCAGCAAGGAGGCATTTTGGGGTCGACATATTACCGTAATGACCATACACAAGGCGCACCGGATTTTAAGGCGCTCGGTGAGCTTTTAAGAAAATGGAAGACTTTTCGGTGCGCCCTATAGTGCGGAAAATACAGTACATTTATTGGATGCCCACATTTCGGACTACACATCTACTTTAAAACATGTATCTGGATCCAGACGATTTTATTTTGTGCAACCATGTGACAAAATAAAATGGAGTGAATTCAAAACACAATTTTCTTCTGTGTAGATCAGTGGGATTTGTCTCATCTGCGGGAAATTTGAAGATTATGAACATATTTATCAAGGCCTGACAAAGCCACACAGCAAAGCTCAGCAGTAGTGCCCATTGTTCTTTTCCCTATCCTATTCCTTTTTACATTTCCATAACGTAATGATGACCAGCAGATAGCATTTCGAAAAAACTAACTGAATGCTTAAGAGATGATGACTTTCATAGGTAGTTGGACTGGCAGAGATGTGATATCAACGACAGCGTCGGTATGGCACGAGTGGTACGCATGTTACCCTTTCTGAGACTCGCTGCAGTAGATCAGCATAACTTTTTTTGTAAGAATTGAGGAGGCATCTTTCCTTTCTGACAGACCTTCAATGTGAAATTGGTGCTTCTATGGTGATGATGACATGTGAGACCATCCATTGATTGCGCAAACCGTGTCTGAAATGCTGGCCCACCATGCGATGCGTGAAGTCACACTGCCATGCGTGAAGAAACCGGCGTCACATGATTGTTTTTCACCAGACCTTTATCTTCTCTTTTTTGTTGAATAAAAAATATGCAGATTGAGATCATGAGGTCTCAGATGATTTTTAAATCCCAAGACATGCACTTTTTTTTTATTTTTTTTTTTAGTTCTGTGGGTTAACCATAAAATAACACTCAAACCCATGTGGCCTTGGGCATGAAGTGGTGTTAAAACCCATGGATGCCAACACAAAGGCGCTCAGAATGATGCTGCTCTAATGCTAACTTACTAGCTTTCATCTTGCCTTTTATCTTGGGAAAGCTGCCGGCTGTCAAGCCAGTCTGGAGAGGGATGAAGCAGTAAATCCAGCAGGAATGAAGCCCTAAGCTGACTTGTCTGTTCTCAGCCCATCTCCTGCCATTAGGCTTTCTTTCCCAAGATGTATTTCTGGGCAGTCAATGTGTCCTACAGCTTTTGATCGTCTTGTAAAGATGCCGCGAAAGTGACAAATGACTGAGGAGCTGTTGGTGTGAAGTGATTAACCCAGAGCTTTTGAAATACTTCACATCTTGAAGGAAAGCAATGTTAATATCAGCCCGAGGATAAGGCTTTGTCACTTTGTGTTTTCACATTCTTTCATTCATGCTTCTTTCAGCGGGTCAGTACGTGTACGTTATATGGCCCCCTTCCCAACTTCAAAGCGCCCGCGGCCCGGCCTGATCCATGGCTTCCGATCCTCCTGTTGCCTAATGCGGTGAAAACATCATGCGAGTAGTGCTATAGTGAGGATATACTTTGCCCTACAGGATGTGTAGGTGAACATGTAGCTTCATTCTTCTCCTCTTACGGTAGCCCCATACTGAATTTTAGTCGCCTGCAATGTTTTTTTTTTTTTTGGGGGGGTTGTGACAAACCTGCGAACTGAGAATTAACATAGCAGTCTAGTCAGAGGAGACCCAAAATAATAATCGATCAAGTCAACAGCAGCAGAACAAAAAAAAAAAAAAAGGACATAACCCAATAAAACCGGAAACAAACTTGGTTCATTAAGGCAGTGTTTTTCAAACTTTTTTGAGCCAAGGCACACTTCTTTCATTGGAAAAATCTCGCGGCACGCCACTAGCTGAAAATGTGAAAAAAAAAAAAACGCTTATTTGAATAATTAATGTATTATATTGTTACTATAACCGTTTTTAGCATTGAAGAATGACATTATAAGATAAGATAAGATAAGATAAGAAAACCTTTATTAGTCTCGCAATGGAGAAATTCCCAATTCACAGCAGCAAAGTTATGAATGGAAGAAGTAGAACAACAAAATATAGGAGCTGCTGGAAAGGCAGCCACTCACGCGGCGCCATCTTGAAGTCAAAATAACAAAAATAACACAACACAACACATAGGACACAGACAGTCGTGCAAAATCTTCACCTTTCCTGCATACACTTTGTTGTCTGAAGCAGTTATAGATGAAAGAGGAGAGGATCAAAGTGTCCTTTTACCAGTGGATCAGAGACGTCATGCTGAAAATGTGCACGTCTGCTACAAGCTAAGTTTTGAAAGCAAACACGAAGCTGTAGCGTCCATTGACAAAAAGATATTGACAAATAACAGCTTGAATTGGAATCAAATGAACACAAAGAAAAAAGTATTTTCTCATCTTTCATATTTATTGTTTCACCGTCGTCTTGCATTCATGCGTCACAAATTCGCTTGTCTCTCGTCTAAACACAAGGCAATTGGCTAGCTGTTGCTGCTCCCTAGCGGTATGGGAGGGTACTACACGATTAATTTCTGGGCGATAGACCAGTGTGCCGCGGCACACCAGTGTGCCGCGGCACAGGGGTTGAAAAACACTGCATTAAGGGACGCTTATGGTCAGTCATCCAGAAAGCAGTCATCTCCACTTATCATAACCCTCAAACCTTTGAGATGTTTAAACAACAAGGCACTAGTGAAAATTACAAAAAACAAACAAACAAACAAAACAAGTGACAAACTTGTGTCAGTAAAGACAACAATCCTTCGAAGATGCAGCAAGTCAGGACACTGGCTGGCCTTCGTGTTTTTCAAATGTTTGAAGTCCACTGAGGAGGACACAAGCTGTACACTATGTACATTGTATCAATGGAAGGCTAATTGCTTGTCAGATGGCGAACAGATGACGGTATATGTTGTCCTGGGGGTCCCATTTATGTAACTCCAAGCCACCAACAGGATTTTTTTTCTTTTCTTATGGTGGTACTGAACTGCTGTTTCCACGGCCCCTGTGCTCTCCTGGCCCTGGGAACCAACTCCAGGTTTCCTGAGAACTGGGCCACATGCTCACAAATACATCCAAGTGGACCTATCAGAACTCACACGCTTACAAGTGATTATTAAGGCACGCTGAGAGTGCTACGCAACAGATTTTGTTCAAGCTGAGTCAAGCTGACACCCAACGCGCCTTCAGATGTTCCGCATGGAAGTGCATTACGAAACAGCATTAATGCTACAATTCAATGACATCCAATACCAGTGGCGGCAAGTACTGTAGTTAAACAGGTTTTTCACATACTGGTATCTGTACTTATTTTTCTGACTACTTTTTGCTTTTACTCCCTGTATTTGAAAGCAGATCTGTGATTTCTGTGACTTACTTTGTTTAAAAAAAAAGTACAAAGTGTAAGTAATTGCAACCACTGAGTGATCCGATTATTAAACTAGGTTTAGCGCTGTTGTCTTCCCAAATCAAAAGACAAACTACAGTGGTACCTCTGCTTACGAAATTAATTGGTTGTGGAAGAAATTTCTTCACGAGAAAATTTTGTAAGTAAAGACGTGTTTTCCATGTAAATGCCTCAATTCGTTCCAAGCGCCCCCAAAATTCAGACATAAATGTTCCCTAAAGCATAAAAATGCATCAAAATATGGAACAAATACATGTTACAATTAGATTATAGTACAATAAATGAGAGTTGTCCATAACGTAAAAAACAAAGAATAGAGTAACGAATAAAAATGATGGTCATTTAACTTTTAACGGCGTCCTCGTTGTTTTTTGCCCTCTTGCGTTCATGTTCTCTCTCAGAAATGGTTTTTCCCTGGCGTTTTGAAAAGAACTGATCCGAGGACGTTTGCTTTTGTCGGCTTTTAACAATCCTTCGAAAATGCAAACATCGGCATAGTGAGCGATCGCCCGACTGGTGAACACTTTTTCTGGGTGATTCACATTTACGTAAAACTATCGGAACACCTCATGGCCTGAGGGGCGAATGACGAGGACGCTGCATAGACACATATCTCTCTATTTACACACATAGACACATACGGTAGAAGTCCCTCTTAGCCAATGGGATGCCAGGATGATGCTCACTAATAGCCAATGGCAGAGCAGCTATAAGTGTGTAGCGTTCAGGAAGCTCCGCGCTGCGAGTAGCAGACACCATACTGTGTTTTTATCTTTTGTATCTTGAAATTTCTTTCGTAACAAGGGGCAATATTTTCCTGTTCAGACGTTTCGTAACTTGAACATTTCGTATGAAGAGACGTTCGTACGTAGAGGTCCCACTGTATTTTGAAAATTCAGTTTTTCATGAGTGAACATGATGACTTGTTATATAGTTGAAGTCAAAGTCAAGTCTCATAAATACCAAGTCAAAGGAAAGTTAAGGTTTTCCTAAGTTTGAGCCACGCAAGTCTGCAAATTGTTGAGTGTGAGTCAAGTCCTCCACCTCAGATGCGGTCTTGTACACAAGAAGCCCACCAAGAAAGACGACGGTGAATCGGACACCTGCCAAACAGACAATATGGTGACTGACACACTTAATGTTTCATTGAGTGTAACAGGAGAGCAGCACCGTTTGCGTTTATGTGCGCTTGTGTGTTCTCGCAACATTACATGCGCCCGCCTCAACTCATTGCACTGGAGATTTTCCATGCGCCATCCAACCATGTTCCCCCTCAGGGGGAAAAACAGAAAGTTGACCCCTTTCATAATCACTGCTCTCGTATTCTGTTTGGTTTATTCCATGCTCCAATTCTCAGTCGCAAAAACCTTCCATCCCGGGGTGCCTTCTCTGTTTGCTTGTTGACTCAAGAAAAGCGGTGGACCCGATTTGCCCGGCTTCTTAACTGGGTTAAAGTCAGCAAACACTCTCATCTCCCTTTATTTATGAGACGGGGACAACTCACGTCATTGTCTGCTACTGTAATTGTTGTGTACCGATGCACCGTTTTCCCCCTTGTGATTCTTTTAAGTCAGTCTTTAGCAGCAAAATCTCTCTTAACCCAGGTAAATTAAATCAAAAGACCATAATGTGAGGCTCACTATAGGGATAAGTCGAGCAGTCACTTTTTTCTGGACTTCCCCAATGGAAAGAATAAGCAAGGAAAGCAAATCAAGGGGCAATATTTTCCTGTTCAGACGTTTCGTAACTTGAACATTTCGTATGAAGAGACGTTCGTACGTAGAGGTCCCACTGTATTTTGAAAATTCAGATTTTCATGAGTGAACATGATGACTTGTTATATAGTTGAAGTCAAAGTCAAGTCTCATAAATACCAAGTCAAAGGAAAGTTAAGGTTTTCCTAAGTTTGAGCCACGCAAGTCTGCAAATTGTTGAGTGTGAGTCAAGTCCTCCACCTCAGATGCGGTCTTGTACACAAGAAGCCCACCAAGAAAGACGACGGTGAATCGGACACCTGCCAAACAGACAATATGGTGACTGACACACTTAATGTTTCATTGAGTGTAACAGGAGAGCAGCACCGTTTGCGTTTATGTGCGCTTGTGTGTTCTCGCAACATTACATGCGCCCGCCTCAACTCATTGCACTGGAGATTTTCCATGCGCCATCCAACCATGTTCCCCCTCAGGGGGAAAAACAGAAAGTTGACCCCTTTCATAATCACTGCTCTCGTATTCTGTTTGGTTTATTCCATGCTCCAATTCTCAGTCGCAAAAACCTTCCATCCCGGGGTGCCTTCTCTGTTTGCTTGTTGACTCAAGAAAAGCGGTGGACCCGATTTGCCCGGCTTCTTAACTGGGTTAAAGTCAGCAAACACTCTCATCTCCCTTTATTTATGAGACGGGGACAACTCACGTCATTGTCTGCTACTGTAATTGTTGTGTACCGATGCACCGTTTTCCCCCTTGTGATTCTTTTAAGTCAGTCTTTAGCAGCAAAATCTCTCTTAACCCAGGTAAATTAAATCAAAAGACCATAATGTGAGGCTCACTATAGGGATAAGTCGAGCAGTCACTTTTTTCTGGACTTCCCCAATGGAAAGAATAAGCAAGGAAAGCAAATGACAAGAGCAACCTGGAAGGTCAAACACAGGCAAATTTGTTTGGATTAAAAAACAAATTTTCCACGCAGAAAATCATTTGACCATTGTGTCGCCGTCTTAAAGCATTCATGCTGCTCTAAAAAAAATGATTTAATTGCATTTACAAAACATATTCACCTGGATCCAGATACATTTTTTAAGTGTATACATCTATACATCCACTTAAAAAAAATGTATCCACCAACCCTGCAGCCCAAATTGCATTCAATGGGCGTCAATTAAATGCGCACGGTTGGCATGATCCCTATCCACCATATTTAAGCGCAGTACCTCTAAAGTATTTTGACTTAGTGTCAAATGTTTGCGAACCGCTGCTGTAACAAGTCAAGCCTGCAATGTGTGATCAGAGACGCCTGTGGTCCACTGGCCTCGTATTGAAATCAGGTCTCTCTTTCGTAACCATTCCAGTCGTGTGTCATAGCGTCATCATCATACCCCAATTGCAATAAATCATTCCGGATGACGCACCTTGTCCTTGTCTGCCCTGCATTTTGCTCCACTTAAGTTCAAAAGCTACATCACATAGCCAGCATACAGGGGTCTTGCGAACCAGCTACAGTCCATCAAAGGAGGCTCTTGGGTTCATGTCTATGAACATGTTTGTCCTAAGAATTCCTGGATGGTTTACTCTCGTCTTTGTCATCTGTTTCCTGTCCTCGCTGAGGCCTCTCGCTTTGTTTGTAGGACAATTTGTCAGAGGCCACTAACCGACGGATCCCACTGAAGGATTTTCTTTTCTTGTGCATCAAATATGCACAAAAGACCCAGATGAGGCAAAGAAACGCACTGACAGAAGAGCTTCAGTAAATGGGACTTTTTTTTTTTCGAGAAGCCATTTAGACAATCTGTGGGAAAGCTTTTCTGTTATCAAATAATTTATTCCTCCATCCATTTTCTATGCCGCTTGTCAGCTGGCAGGTGAGCTGGAATCAACGATGGGTTGTACAGCCTCGACTGGTCACCAATCAATTCTAAATATCACACTGGGGTGGGAGTTGTATGCGTTTGTCTGGTCACTTTCTTGTTTTATTTTGAAAGAATGACTCTCCTGTCATTTCAGGTCACTTAGCTTTTCTCCTGTGCGAGTCTGATTCTCAGCCCTCCACAGATTTTTTTCCACCTGTTGCCGCTTACCTAAATGGTCCTTGTCTCCTTTTGTCCCGTGCCAATCTGTTTTGTCCTTGTGCATGCACTCCAGCTTCTCGCCAAAGATCTAACCAGTCCTTGCCTTTTCTCCACAGGCTTGCCATTTTGATTTGTCAGTCACTGAGCCCAAAATAAATATATCCTTTTTACTTTGAACCCCGACAATGAATTGTTTTCTTCAATATTTGAATACTTAATAGTGTCTCTCTTTCATAGATATCTTAATGTAGCAGAGCTGATTTTTGGACCAACTTTCCATAACCTTTGTGGAAAAGGTCATTAGAGTAAAGCAAGATGCAAAAAAAAAAAAAAAAAAAAATTCAAGATGCTCGCTTGTCATATGCACAGTAAAAACACAGAAATTCTTACTTGGCTAATCTCTGCCCACTTATACAAAGAATATCAAAGATTAAAAAAAGAGACATTTTAAAAGATGAAAGATAATTACCAAAGGAAAAATGTGAGGCAGTGAAAATAAAATGGTGCACAAACAATGACAATTTAAATAACTACGTTTTTGAGTTGAGCAGTAGCAATAGTCTCATTAGTACAGTATACAATGAGCAAAGATGCAGGCGTTTGACTCTTCAAGTAGGGGGGGTATTGCACAGTGTAAGCATTCAAGTGAGCAGGGTTACTTCTGTTCTGACTGCGGATGCTTGACGACCAGATGCAAGAAGTTTGAAAAGTGCGTGTTGTGGATGTGCGCTGTCTCTGATAATGTTCTGTGTCCTCTTAGTGCCACGGCTGTTTTATATGTGCTGCAGTGGGCCGAAGGCTATTTCACAGATGTGATGTGCATTTTAAATGACACGCTGAAGAGCCTTCCTGTCCTGTACGGCAAAGTTTTCATCGCAAAATATTTTGCTTTTAGAATATAGGAAGTCAGCACCACTTCAATAAATTCAACTCCTCTTCTCCTAACTGACATCATCACATGACGGCAAGTGAGTGAGAATCACTTAAGAGCAATAAACTTATTTTGCTGAGGACGTTCTCTTGCCTAACAAGCGTTTTTAAATGTTCATTTTTCTTCGGCCGTTTTCGTTTTTGTGGCGTACCGGTAACTTACTCAAGATTTGGCTTTTCTCCAGATGGGTTTCTTTTCTTTTGCTTCTATACAATGGATTTTCCTCTTCACAAAGGATTATGGGTAACATCTTTATTCTCAAGGTTGCTCAGGAGTTTCCTATGCTAAATGGGTTGAAGGTTGCATTGAGGCACCCTTCCAAAGCGTTTTTAGAATTCACACAACCTTCCCTCTGAGTACTTCTGTGTCACCTCACTCAGATAGAATAAGAAAGCAAAGTTCTGAGGCAAAAACAATCGCAATAATAGGGCCGATATGAACAGGAAATTATCTAAATGCATAATCGCCTCGACATTTTATTACATATTCACAAAACATTGGTGGAGAACTAGTTTTGAAATCAGAAGTCAAGGAAAATGGTTGTGCTCTTTTATACGTCAATAAAGGTGAAATCAATTGGCAGTTTTTGAGCAAGAGACATGTTAGAGATAGCGGGCCACAAAAACACCACGCGGCGAACAGGATGTGACTTTACAAACGAAAAATGTTTCGTTTTGCTCCTCTAATTGGAACCACATTAAGCCATCAATCAAAGGAGGCTGCCACAAAAACATTTATCTGCCCGTCCAGACTCTCAGATCCGGAATCTCTTCTGTAGCCATCTGGAGCAGGAAAAACAGGATTGGCTGTCAGTCAATGGTAAAAGACACGCGCAAGGCATTGGACAGTGTATGAGCATCCTGGACAAAGAAATACAGACTGGCGGCTGCTTAGGAATCAGAGGGATGAAGCAGAAAGGGCAAGCGAGGGAAATTGAAGGTGTGTGTTCTATTCACAGACCCAAGCGGAGAAGCGGTGACATCCCCTCAAAATAAAGACGCCGCTTCGTGAGCATTGCGTCCGTGGACCCACGAACACGATCTGGCGGAAATAAGCCTGTGAGCACAACGTGAGGCCGTGTGCTGGCGTGTGAGTGCGCGCATGTGTACCTAGTGCGTGTACGCAAGTGCAGAGCATGTTTCCATTCACATTGGAAGTTTGTTTAGAGAAGCATGAGAAGCGAGCTTGCAGATGCGGACGTGTTGAATACGACGTGTGCGTCTGAGAGCTCGCCAACATCGACTGTCACAGTCAAGACGTTTTTTGGTTTTGGTTTTTTTTTCGCTCCACTGCTCATGTCATTCAACACCTCGTGTTTGTGTACGTGCCGCAGAGGAATGACAGTTTACATATTGGGAAACGCATGTACATAATTGCATCAGGTGCACACCCAGCAATCAAATAGTCGACTGTGCCTGCGCCTGCGGATGCCAAAGGGCCCCAAAAGCCATTTCCGGCTGCATCGAAATTGGATTATATGTACTTTTTTTTTTTTTCCATGTCACATCTTATTTGCTGGAATTCGTTTAACTTCATTTTACCTTATAGAGCACTTTACTTACTCTGTACTCATAAAAATATCCTTGTTTGAGAGTGCTTTTTTTTTTTTTTTTTTTTGCTTTTACTTTGCCGAAAAAAAGTGGAAAGTGAAGTTGGGGTAAAGATGGAAACTCATTCCAAAGCTTTTCGTTGATTTGTCAGGGGCCATGTACAGAAAAGATTGAATTTAAGAAAAGAGACGCTCGATGCCAGATGACAGCTTTCTGGCTCATTTTCAATCTCAAGACGCTGTGTCAGGTAAGAAAGAAAGTTCTGTTATAGAACTTGACTTGACTACTACAGTAGTCACCTTTAGGGTAATACAGCGCATAACTTAAAGATACGACACAAATATACCCACATGAATGGCATTGCTTCAAATGCCGGTGTCGGTGGAAACCTCGTACCTCCAAAATCATCACCTTCACCAAGTACTCACACCCACTCAAGTCGCAAAAAAAAAAGAAAACTAAAACACATCTAGTTTGTTCAACATAGACATTGGATCTTCAAGGGGAGTAAGCCATTTTCAACACTTGGGTTTGGTGGATCATTTAAAAAAAAAACAAAAAAAATCACTCATGTGGGGGCTGGCCAAAAGTGTAGCATTGTGAAAAAATATGAAAATGTGACAAGAGCTTTTGGCCCTATGCCAGCGGTGTATATGCACACAAAGTGCTCATTTAGATTACATGACTCACTTCTATACACTAACAGGAATTGTATGAGTCACATAGCACACACAAATCAACCCACGCAAACTCTCCCAACGCCTGGTGCATTAAAAAAATTAAACACAACTCAACGCTGACAAGCTTGGCTTGTAACGATCAAGGTTTTCGTTTCCTGAAAGAAGGTTCTATAATTTCGATACAGTAGGGCACCTGATCCTTTCTTTCAGGGCTATCATATCAACGTTTGGAGGCCACTACTCGAAAAAAACTGAAGTCTCCACTGTGCATGAATCCACTTTTGTTTTATTTGTATCTTTGCAAAATATTTTTAATTGCCAGTCAACAACTTGTCGAGTGACTTGAGCCCTGCGCGCAAAATGGAGGGACTATAGAGTGTATGGGGGTGGAGGGGGCCAATGGAAACCCATTAGCTCACTTTGGCTGTGGGGCCTCTTTCAGCAAGTAAACTATGAGCCCCGCATCTTTTAAGCAGAGGAAAACGGGAGTGGAGATAGCTACCAGATGAGCTGCTGCTATTTGTTTTGAAAGCTTTGCCTGAATCCTGAAACATCTCCTCGAAAAGCCCCCAAAACTTAAGCTGTGTTAAACACACCAGAAGAGATGGATGAAGACTTCCAGCTGTGGGGAAAATGAACCCTTTGACAATGGAAGCATATCAATCTCACTTGCAGGCGGGATCAGACTGAAAGGTTCCTTGAGGAGAGAAGCAAAAACTTGTATGTCAAGGCACTGCTTAGTTTATAAGCAGAGGGTAGAGCGTGTTACACCTTACATTTGAAGTATGGGACAATTAATGCTGAAAATGAGATCCATGCCATTTATTAACCTTCCTCAGGTGTTTTGTTTTTTTTTTGTTTTGTTTTGTTTTGTTTTGTTTTTTATGAATCATTTTCATGTTTCTCAAGTCCACCCGTTTACAGTTCACTCATCCAAACATCTGCAAATTACAATTGTGTTCACACAGTTGTAAGACAGCATACTTGAATTTCACAGCCATTGATGTCTGGTCTTTCCATCATTATATGAGGACAAAACTCCCGAGAACGCCGACACCAGGGTTCACTTTTACAACACTGTCAAACAAAAACAGTGTATCAAAGTGAAATAAAAAATGATTCAGATTCATTTTTTTCTTGTTTTGAATACAATCGGACTAGACCAGTAGATTAGATTAGTCACATCAAAATGTTACTTAACAGACTAACGGTATAGTTAAGAAACACTTGATGAAGGTGAACGTCTGGACTCTGGCATGAAGGACTGCAAAAAAAAAAAAAGTTCTCAATGGGAAATGTTTTGAAAGTTGGCCAAATTTCCCATCAAGGTAACAAGCATGTATAGAAAATGTGGGCTCCCCTGTGGAAAATGGAGTGGGCGCATTTTGCCGTGTTCATTGCAACATACTTGGAGCGGAGTGCACTTTGCCGGGGTTGACGTCATCGTGCTGATGATAATTATGATGCCGATGTTTATTCATCTGCAGAGGTGGAAAAGGCTTGAATGAGCGTAGTGTCTGAGGAGCAGGAGATCAGCTTGCGAGCCAGGAGGAAGGAGCTCGCGAGGAAGAGGAAGCCGCCCAAGATAGTGTCAATAGTGCTCTGTGTGGGACGCGAGGTAGCCGCTTAGGGGATGTTTCCAAGTCATGCTTTGCAAGGTTTTTCATTCCTGCATTATTGTCTCTCATCAGTGTGTGAGCGAGCGAGACTATAAGTCGATGGGATTGTTCTCTTCTGAGAAGGGATGGTCTGCTGTGCTTAACGGAAAACAAATAGAGCCCTCAGCATTCTGCCGTTACACAAGGCAGTTGAACGGCATCCAACTCCGAAAAGACATGATCATTTTTCACTTTCTCCGGCTAACGTAGAGCGACTGTTTGCTCAACGCAAGCCGTTGCGAGGAGCGCATTGTGTGAGCCCCAAGTCATCCCTGATGTTGGGACGCCAATAAGGAATAAGGGAGGATGTTTGACAACTATCGTAATTTCTGGAAAACAACACACATTTTTTTAATTAAAAAAATACAAAATAAATATAATCATTCAACATCAAGTAGGGGTATTACACACGACTTTACGGAAAAAGCAAAAATTTCTCACCAGTGTGAAAAACGACATATAAAGGACATTAGGTAATCTAAGTATGTAACTGTAACCTGTTATATTACAACAAGAAAAGTAAATTACAGTTGTTTTTGGACATTTGTAAAATCGCCACAAAAATGCGATTATCATTTTTTTTTTCTTGCGCCGTTGCCTCTTTTTACAAAGTGTGGAATAAAACATTTTGGACTGGCAAATATATCCAAATGTACCCACAAATATGCTCAAATGTACCTGAAGGCTAAATGCTACAAGCATAGCATTTTCTTCTCCCATAATGCTGCATATGTGCAGTTTACACATATACAATAGAATGGAGTGCAAAAATTGTTGCTGAGAAAGTCAGCTTCAGTTTCACTTCTGATGCAAGAACAGTGTTATGAATGCAAGTATTTCTCTTTTAGGATCTTGTCTTTTGTGTCGTTTAAATTCTGCTGAAAGATTTGCACGCTATCAAGTTTTAACATATGAAAATGGTTGAGGCCATTTGTTTAAAATGAATACAAAAGTAATCAAAATGTAATTCGGGACATTACTTTGAGTAATTGAAATAGTTACACATATTAAGCAGCCCAATATCTTGCAAGTGTAGAAGCTTGAGAAAAGCGTTTTATTTTTCCTTTTTAAGCTGTGAGTCTTCCTTTTACGGCAGCTCTGAAATGACATGGCATTTTTGAAAAACTGTGGCCGCAAAATAAGTTTATCGTGCACACGTAATACAGGTTGGCGGGCTTAAAAGCATTCCCATGAACGACATGCATGTCGCGGTAAGCAAATGGCGCGCAACTTCATTGCCGCACCTCTCGTGAGAAGGTGCGCGCCATTTTCTTACCCAACTGTCCGGGATCGAGAATAATGTTTATGAAGTTGTATTTTGTGGGCACGTTACACCTGCTTCATTGCCACAAATGAGCATTTCATGGATATAAACGAGCATTTCAACCATGTTAACGGAAAAACCACCACTATTAAGATCTGAACATTGACCGATAGGAAAAGGATTTACAGTATATTGACTGTTGGAGCACAACGAGTGCAAGCAGCAGTGGTATGACACCCCAAGCTGTGTATCAGTTGGGTGGGTGTTATTTTCCAAGCTGTCCAATAGAAATGTGTTCGTGAAGGAAGGAGAGTGTCATTTGAGTCTAAGATACGACGTAAGGTGAGAAGTGCAAGCCATCCGAAGGATTTAGGAGGAGACAGAAGAAAGTACAAAAACTAGGGGTGGGGGAAGAGGGGTCGATACCTGGCTCAGGTAGCGGAAAATAAGCCTCCCGACCACAAGCCATTTGTCTCTATTTCCCTTGTGATTGACTGCTGACCGCGCCTGATGTACCCTGTCTCTTTCCCAAAAGGCTGGGATAGGCAACGCTGGATGCGTTTACCATGATTTTTTTTTGTAGTTCTTTAAATCCATCATTTATGAATTCATGTATCTATGATGATCTTCACTTGACTTGATCACCGTCAAGACAACACAGGAATGCATCCCCGAGTGTGACGCAATCCGAAAGCTCAGCATCTAAGGAGAATATCGGGATATAGGTACAACTTCAAAGATTTCAAAGGCGCTTTTGATCGAATCCGGCTCGTGGCACGTAATGACTAATTACAACCTGCGTGATCAAGGCCCTCCATGACAACGAATACGGTCCGAAGACATCAGAATGTTTGGCGCATTGCTGCAACTCATTACGGATGAGATCATGAGTGCTTGTGACAAACCGCATGCATCAATGCAGACCATGTTTGCAAGCTCGTTAGTTGATAATGGCCATTTAATGGAGTGAGAAAGAGCCGCAAGTCTTCCCGAGCAGCACACCAGTCAGCACAGAGGAAGTCAAATCATCCACTCGCCTCAACTTAAAGCTCCAAACATAAGACGCAGATAAAATACAACCAGCCTGTGGCTAGTGTGAGAGATAAATCGAGAAATCGACATGGTCACTCCTCACTAACAGATGAACTCGAATGTATGGCACCCCAGATCATCCAATTCAAAGTCCTTTTGTTTTGTTAAACGTGTTAATCTTCCATCTCTGCGGCAGCCGGATGATTGACTGAAAATGCAACATGTCCCTCCCAATGGAGTACAACTTTGTTATGGACCGTTGCAAAAAGTCAACAGTGGCTTAGCCTGTCAGGGTCCAAAGGCTGCTGAAAAAGAGAGTGGACGGTTCAAGAACAACTACGGCTCAAGGCAGGTTTCAATATAAGGCAGGAGTGGAAGCATCTGCAGCGGTACCACCACAAATGTTTTACAGACTCCAGTCAGCATCAAGGATTAACTCTGCAGAAGTGCTTTTCACCTTCTTCTTCTTTCTGCAACACTTGATCTGAAACTATGATTATGGTAAAAGAGGGAAGAGGAAGGTGGCCTCAAGTAAGCACGCTCAAGTTTTCGGCTCTGCGCTGAATTGACAGCGAATGAGTCGAGTCACTCCAATTGGATGGCAGACAAGTCGGGTGTGTTTTTGTCTTATACCTCTGCTTATGTAGGATAATAGTAAAGAAAGAAATCTTCAACCGCGCGCATAGTTAGACTGTGCGCTGCACCAGATTTGCACGGGGCACGAAAATAGAGCCCTAAATATCCAAAACAAGCCAATGAAAATAGACAGAGCGGTGGAAAAATCAATAGCACTGTGGATAAGAGCAGCTCGGGTGGAAATAAAGCATCTTATTACTGACTCAGCACACTTGGAATCACAGGAGATGAATGCATGGCTGGTATCCATCTGCGTTATTCATGGCTTGACTGACAGTAAATGGCTCTCTCAGATGTGCCTTTGTTTGCTTTGTGCCAACAGGTGTTTTGTGACGTGTGCTCCTCAAGCCAAGTCATGGCTTTGTCCGGAGCGTCCAAAACAAAGACAAATCCCTTTGCCTCTCTCTGAACATTCCACTCAAACCGAATAACATCTTTTTTTTTTAAGCCGTTGGCAGCCATTAGCGGAATGTGACAGAATGCCATGGAAGCTAAGAAACCTGGAAATTTGATCGAAGGACTGCAGGAGCACACGGCCAGTGATGAATGGCTTCGTCATATAATGTCATTGCAATATTTGTTGTAATCATCCTCACTTGAGATGATTCACTGAAACGTCTCTGCTCATCGAGGAAAACAACTGGCATTTTCATTTGTGCGGAAATATGCACCATCATGAGGGAGAATATGATTTCAGGATGGCGTTGTGGTGATGCTGGTCGTAACGATGTATTAGCACTGTAACTGTGTTAAGGTAAGCCAAAATGTCGAGAATGTAAGTCGAGCTAGCCGCTACCCCACCACGCGCGCCAACTTGAAAATAAAAGCCTAGAAAGTTTTTTAAGGCTATTATTTGGGAAACTTTTGTTTTGAAGTTGGCAGTGTGTTACGTTATGAGTATGTTTGCAGCTCCCTTGACACATCAAAATGAGGGCACACACGATAAATAAACTGTTACCAGCGGAAGAAAAAAAAATCCATCTTTTTTTTTTTTTTTTTTTTTTTAATTTTAATTTGAGGTAGCGGTACTCAAATTCCTGTAGGCGTCTTATGAGTATCACAAGAACAAGAGAGAAATAGAACGAGAGGTTGCTGTGGGATCATGTGAAGTTCTGGTATGCCATAAAAGGTCCCGGGATGCTAGAGACTAAAGTTGAGAAGTACTCTGTACTGCTGTGGACCGGCCCACTGGAATCACTGTTTCAAACTCTTCGTACAAGATGATTTTTTACAAAAAAATGGCTTATAAATGACTCCGTTTTGGAAAAAAAAAAAAATCCACCGGAACATTTGGTGAAGACTCCCCATCAGCAATCCAACCTAAACTCAAGGCCTCTCTAACATACAAATCTTGGCTGTCAGTGAAGATGTTTTACTTCAACATGCTTCCTTGGCACCAATTACTGTACTACTTTCCTATTTAGACAGGGCATTAGTGGCGTCTTGTGCTGTTTTAGGGCATTCCAGAAAGAACACAAATAATATGTGGATTCCATGAAAAAAAGACACACACACACACACACACACACACACACACACACACACACACACACACACACACACACACACACAAGTGGAACAGACTTTTGCCACTTCTTAAAGAACAGGCCTGATATTGAACATGCAGGACAGACTTTTTTTTTCACGTTAACCTTTGCACCTGCCAAGGTCACAACCTGCTGACTCAACCAAATGACATTCCTGCATGCATCGTGATGGCCAACAGGCACTCGGCCTCCAGCAACAAAGGACGAGGCAGGAGTGTGCTCTGAATCAATAGAAAAGTGGCATGTATGCACAAGGCACAAATGGGTTGAATGGGGGAAGGGAGGCTCTCACCTTGCCCCCCCGGCAAACATGAAGCTTGATTTGTTCCGAACAGGCGAGTGAGCCGGCCACTACCTCTCTCTCGCACACTCACACTTTACAGGCATGTAGAACAATCACAGCCCTCCTGGAGCGCCTGCACGCTCGCTCCACCCTCAGCCCTCGAGGACAGGCACGACCCAGGAGGAGGGGATACACCAGGGGGATGGGGGGGAGGCAGCAGCTCGAATGTATTTGCACTGGTGCAGCAAGCAGAAGGCAGAGCACAGTGGACAAGCCGGCTCCCATTGTGGATTACACCAACGTTATAAGAGAGACGGACAACTACCCTTGGGGGAGAAGAAACAAAAACAACAACAAAAAAAATGCTTCCATGAAGGTGCGGTGACATTTGTTGTTTATTTTGCATCCAACCTGAGTAATAGCAGAGCCATCAGACCTGGATCTACCATTTCTTTCTTCTGACAACTCTCACACAGTTGCACAGCCAAAGTGGATTCAACGTGAGTGTCTTTCATATAACCCCCCCCCCCATCTCCCCCAACTCTTTTTACGATTGTAATTATGGCTTTTAGTCTCATCATGGCACACATCTTGAAATCCAATGCCTCTAAGTGATTGCGTGCAGTTCAACTATTTGAGGATCAATGTGGGTCATCTCTCTGCAAACAAACAGCTGAGGTCTCCATGAGACGCACACACGCCGCCTTTACGGCGTCGTTATTAGTGGTCAAACAATTCAGTCATTGTTTTTATTTTGTTCCGCGCACTCTCACTATCAAGAAATGCAAAAGAATGGCGTGTTACCTGACTGGCGTGCGGTTAAATGCAAATTACAAAAAAAATGTGACATGCTGCTTATTAGCTTCTTTTTGTAATAAGATGATCATAGCACCTGGAGGAAAGGAAAAATATTGATATAAAATATTAGTGAAATATTTACACTCAAAACAAGAGCGGTAATTCAATATTATTATTTTTCTCAATAAACGGCATTTCAAATGGACAGTAGAGAGACTTTCACCGACACCAACTAATGAGGAAAGAACTGTTTGGAATCTTCACTTCGATTGCTACAGGAGAAAATAAACTCAAGTTGTATTGAACAAAAACATTAGAAACTCCCCTCAGAAGGCTACAACATTCCAGCAAAGAACAAGTTCATGAAATATATATTATTAAATAACGTCATAGAGAAAAAAAAAATAATAATGATCATGTGAAAACAAGTGATATGTGTAACCGCAGCGATCCCTCAAAAGGGTTTAACTGGATTAGTCCGGGAAAGTGACGTTTTTATGCGTGTGAAGTGCTGAAGCTTGAAATGTTAATGGACTGTAAATGGTGGGAGCGCCAATATTTTGTCTCGCAGCTGCGGTCGCAAAAACCTGCACGAGGAAGCGCACACAGCAAGCTGGGAGGCAGCGTGTGCATTCGCACCGCACGGAATAATTGATCAAGTCATCGTTAAGAATTCTGCCAATTGCTGGAAGTGAGTGTTGATTCACCGCGTCTTTAGCCAGGAATGGAGGTGCATGACGCTGAAAGCCTTTGGGCCCTATTTTCGCACCCAGTGCAAGTCTAGTGCAAAAAAGCCGTCTAACTGCGCGCATGGGTGAGTTGACTTGATTCTTGGCCACTGGAAGGTTTCTCTCATTCCCTTTGAATTCAGGGCAGGAGAGGCGCACACAGACTTTGACATTGTGGAAATAGAAATAAACTCGCTGGGGTCCATGCAGAAGATCGACACGTGCAGAGTAGGTTTGCAAGTCACTGCAAGCAGATCTCTGCTTGCTAATGATGTGATAGCTGATAGCTGTGCCATGGCCCAGGAGGGGTGTTTGGAAAAATATCACAGAGACCATGATAATAATGATGACTTTATTTCAACAACGATTCCGAGGGTTCACTGCACCCTGTTGTTACAAATTCGAATGAAATACGATGACATCCACCACACACTCACACATCAGTGTAGCGCAGAATCTGTCTGTCTGCGCCACAACTTAGACCTGCTCTAAGCTGATCTAAAGACTAGTCTATGTTCGGTCACCAAATTCTCAAGTGCGTTGGAGGCTTGAAAAGTAAAATGCCCTCGAACTGCACTTCAGCTAAATTCCCTAATACGGCAAACTAGATTTGCCCCGACACGAAAACCAATATGAGCCACTTTTTATTGCGAGCGCACGTGCACCTGTCTCCAAAAATAGTAGTCTATGTAATAGGACTTGAACAAAGAAAAACATTAACATGGCCAAATTGCGACATCCGTTTGGTTGTCGAATTATTATTTTCCTTTCCAGTCGCCCCTCTGCTTTGGATATTTCTGACATACAGTGAGAGTAAAACAAAAAATTTCCAAAAACAAAATGCCTTCTGCTGAGTTGAATGAGTTTGTTGTTTCACATTTTACATTTCACATTTACCAGTCGAGAATAGCTCCTCAAATCACAACTTCTAATGCACACGCTGATGTGTACAATGCATTTGTGACTTCATTTGGATTTTTTTAATACTGGTCGGGCGAACCAAACCGCACCGGGTTCGGATATCAGCGTTCACTTTGTACCACAGGGCACAAGCAGAGTACTGTAATCGCAGCAGAGGACTTTTGAACGCAAGCAAACGTCACAAGTGTGGACACAGAATTAGTCGTACTTCTCACTTTCCAATCCCCAGTAGGTTTTCTCCTTATTTTGTGTGATTACTGTGTCTGTGGAAGCTTGGTTTCTTTTACACTGAAGCCTGAGAAAAGCGTATTTTTAGCCCGCACGTGTGCTTGCAGCACTTTCCAGATGTAGTAATGGCAATTAATCCCAGTATGGTCTTCAGCGTGTCTGCTAAAACAGCACATCAATTTTTGGCAAATATCTGAATGACAGAGTCCAAGAATTTATTTGTTATGTTTTGCATCAACACTGAGGCTCCAGCAGGCTCGTTCCATTCATCAGTCAATACATTTAATTGCCCCCACCCCCCCCACCCCAAGTGTTTGGTCCAATCCAAGACGAGCACAAAAGGACTTTCCTTGGCTAGTCGTCATGTGGAAAAATCCGCCATGTCGCCTCACCTCTCCTCTTTGGCAAAGAGTTTGTTCAATGCACGTGTTGCTGGTTAATGATACAGTGAACACCCCCCACCCCACACGACAAGAGCAAACTTCTTCATTACTGCCCTATTGGTGCGCTGTATTGTGGAAATACACGGCGCCTGTTTGCGAGTGACACAAAGTGCAGGTGGCAGTGACAATGAGGGTGACTAATCAGGTGTGGTTCCACACCATTAACATTTAATGATCTGTTGTGCTGTCACAGTGAAAGAACAAATTGTTTACTTTTATTACCCCTATGGCGCTGTGTCCGATGAATAAATCAGACGCCAATTGCCGCTAATCCGCATTAATGTGTAGAACGTCCACCTGGCATCGAAGCGCTTCGTTCGTTGACTGTCATGTGTTGGGGCTGCATCCGGCTCTAATAAAGTCACAGGTCGAGCTTCATGAAGAAAGCCGCAGGCACAGGCTTTGTGATGCGCCGGTGACTCACGCGGCCCTTTGTTGTATCGATCGGTATGGAAACTAACTCTTATGCCTCAGCAACACAAAGCTGGACAGAAAACCACACTGGACATGCGAATAATGTAGCTGTACAACAATTTTATTTTAAAACTGTGAGAGATGCCAAGCTGTGTCGGGGAAAACTTCCAAAGAACTGGCAAAAGTTGTCCAACTCTACAAGAGGAGAAGTCCTGATTCAACTGTTGTACAAGCAAAGAAAAAAAAATGTTATTTTTGTTAAAACAGTCACTGTGACTTGACAGTAGTACAAGAAGCCACGCCAGAGGCCAAATGTCCAATCAGAGAGACAGATGGTGTGACTTTGCAAGTGCCAATCATTCAACGCACACTCACCAGCATCTTTTTTGACATCATGCCCGCATCCGCGAAAAGTTTAAAAAGTAACGAGTCTCATTTTACAAAGTAAGCAGCAGTAAGTACAGACAGCTGTGTTCATATGTGGGGACGACAATGAAAACGTTTCAGAAAAATCAATATTCAAGGTTCGCGCGTTACGATCCCTGAAAAATCTGCTCAAGTATTTGTACGTCATGACCCCCCCCCCACCCCCACAGCATTTATGAGGCTTCTCCCCTGACGTTTAACATAATCAACGAGGCACACACTGAGGGAGATGGACAAAGTGAAATAGAAAACAAAAATAACCCCCAAAAAGCCATACATTTGAATTTTGAGGGGAAGTACAGATATGCAGCGTTGCCTTTAAGTTCCACTACACTCCGTTCCCACACAGACATCAGTCCACTAAATAAATACATGAGCTCAACTTCCCATAGTTTGGAACATGTTGCACTTGATGAGATGAGCCCTCAACAGTCCATATTAATCCAACTACAAGTTGCTATCACGCTGAATGGAGTTAGCTTTCACGAGTGGCGCGTTTCCCTCCAATGAGGCGGTCTTGTTTTGGTGTAATGGCTGACAAAGACACACGGCGTGTGCTTCCTTGAATTGTTTTGCTCTATGTCTTTAATTTTTCTCAAAGTTCTGCGGCCATATTTCATTGGATGATGTCCGAGAGTTGGATGGTGTTTGGCTGTGTGCATGGTTTGCTGATGACATCATTTTCAGGGCTTTTGAGCCAAACGTGTACACAGGACTGATGCGTTGAAAGATTCCCTAGACCGCTAATATTTTCTCGCGCACCTTAACTGTTTGAGTCAAGGCTAAGGCATCGTTACCGAATATGCTGAGCACGGAGAGGACGAGGACGCCATGGAAAATGATGGCTGTGCACAGGTTTGTCTCTGGAAAGATACACGGGGATCGAGCAGACTCCTTGATTAATCTGAGTGAAAGCCTGAGAGTAAAGCCAGCACCCAGTGTGGCGTGCGTGACAACCAAGAGCAATGTCTGCAGCCCGTCCAATCAATTCAATTTACTTTCTAAGCGCTTTTAAAACAACAAACGTCCAACAAAGTGCTGTACCAGCAGAAGAAAAGGGGATGCAATGAATTTAAGGAACAAAATCATCCAAAACAAGTAAAACCCACTCAAGGCAAGACTGCTCACAGAAAAAAGTATATTTAAAAAAAAAATTTAAATCTGAAAGACAGATAGCATGACCCAAATGTAAGTACAGGATGCGTGGATCAGTTGCAGTCAAGCTTTGGAGCCAACTGAAAACCAGGATGCACAAGTTATAGTACATTTTGTATATGGAAGGCAGGGGGGCACCCAGCCCAAAATAAGGAATGTCTAGTACTGTACACTGTGAAGCTGAAACCCCCCCAAACTTTCCAGTTGTTGCATGAGCCTAATAACACAGTTGCCTTGGTCATATTTTAATGTTTTTGAAAAACATGAAAAGAAAACACAACAACAACCAAAAAAACCCCAAAAGAATCCAGTTGCATAAATTCACCCTTTGCAGATTACCATGACCTGGATGAGAATCTCCATAGACAAAGAAAAAAACACAACTTGTAGCCTTTTTTTTTCCAATAATGTGACATCAGGAAAAAAAGGACTTAACACTTCTCACATTTCTCGATAAATATGTTTCAAAATTGCATTTTGATTTCATTTATCGTACACAGTTTAGTCTCTCAATTGTGGTAGCGCGTTTTAAGCTTGTTGTGTTATCATGTTTCACATGACAGAAGTGGTTGATTTTGATGGTATACTTGTTTTGGGTGACAGTGTTATTAAATTATTCCGTGAAATGTGATGTTCGTTACCTCTTCATCAAATTTAAGGGGGCTTTGGGGCTTTTGCCTTATAATCATACCTTATTTGCTTCCAGGCAGGAAAAAAAAAGCATTAAAAGTCAGTCACATGCTTATAGAGTACATAGATAATGAGATGATATTGCAGGCACAAAGAATCCTCTATGGCGTAATTACAGAGAGGGGAGGAAGATAGCAAGGTTCAAAGAAAGAGAGGCCAAAGGAAATCAAGACCTCCTTGGAACATTAAACCTTAATTAAACAAATGAATAAAGAAATAAATCAACAGTTATTCATGTCACACCATATCTATATGCAGGTAACAAGTCACAAAAGGCCACCTTAGCTAAATGCTGCTTTGGTGTGCCATATGGACAAATTATAGTAACAACTAAGAAGAACATTTGATAGCCAAGGACAGGCTTTAAAGATGTGGAGGAATGTTTGACAAGAGAAGAGTCCCATTCTCCGCGTCTCATCGACGCCCATCTGGCATAGCTTCTCACGCATTCCTCCGTCAGTCAACGTGCGACACTTGACAGGATGTCATGCGGCACGATTAGCAGCTAATTGGTCAGCGGGTTCCCAGTGGAGGAGTGGGAACGTCCACCTACTATAAGAGCACTTTCACCTCCCTATTTTTAGCCAAGCAGAATCACAAATGGATATTGGAGGTGTTGGTGTGGAAGTAAAAAGTGGACTGAAGTGCAGGGCAGCAGGAGTAATCTAAAAAAAATAAATTAAAAAAAGTGTGGGGGGGGGGTGTTATTTCCAAAAAGGGGTGAATAAGGCTCATGGAAAAACCAGAATACTCAAAAGTAGCAAAGAAACACTACAAAGGGAATCATCACACAACTAGATGAACATGACTAACAACAGAAGTACACAAACGCAACAATGAACGAGGAAAGGCTGACAGAAAGCGAGAACTTGACGAGGCAGCGAGACGCACCCGGACGAAATTTGAGTGGCTGAGGGAGCTGAATAACTGACACAGAAGAACAGAGCTGACGAGAACCGGTGGAACCCTGACGAGTTGACATGATGTGAAAAAAGCAACACAGGAAAACACGGCAAAACATGAAACAAAACAAAATCTAATCAAAGTCAACAAAAAACGAGAAATTTTCAAAACAAAATGTCTCGTTGGAATATTCTACCACCAAACTATTGAAACTTATACTGCACAGGCAAAACAGAATTTAGCCAATCTCATATCGGTTCAAAACAAAACACTCTTCATGTTTTTAGCGTTCAAACTAATTGCAAGTTTGGAATGTAGACTACCTGCAATAGTCGTCCGCCCTACCCCCAAGTCTCTGAGCAAAGCCCCATAATTCTTATTCCAGAAACGCAATGTTAATTGTTTAGACCGGTGGGGGCACAAACAACATTCTTGCAAAGTCAAATTCGGCGTGAAGTTCGCATCCAGTTAAGTGTAATGAAAAATGTCCACTGCTAATATTTTGACACAGTAACAGTCACACAAACGTAATCAAACACGAATGTTTTTTTGAATGTAGCAGCAAGTGGCCAGTGTGACAAGCTAATGCTAGTTGCTTCTTCTTGACAAACATCGACCACTCAAATGCACTGACCCTGGTCACACAAGAGCCAAAATAAAGTTTTGTTTTGGGTTTTTTTTTAGGATGAAAGGTAGTACATAAGTAATATATTGATTGATTGAGTAATTGAACCAAACTAGGAAGTAGAAAGCAACCAAAACAAAAGCGGTAACAGTACTAAACATGTCTTTAGAGAAGAAAGAGGCATCCACATGATGGCTGGCAGGAGAAGCATCACACTCTTCAAGCCACTCCATTAAAAGCAACCAAGCTCTCTTAAGAGCCATATTTAGCCACCCGCGCCTTTCTGATCATCAACCACGACTGTTTGACCTTATCTGTACTATTTTCTTTTCCTGAATCCCCCCCCCACACTACCCTCATCGTGTTTTCTCGTACTTTCTTCTATTTCCACGTTTATTTGCGCAAGATTGCACACAGACTCCCATGAACCCGTTGTTCCTTAGATTGTCATGTCATTCGTCTCTTGCTACGTTCAAGCAATTTATTTATAAGCAAAGGAAAACAAACATGACATTTATTCCACTCAACAGTGACACGGGGAGGAGAAAAGAATGAGATGTATACGCGAGGCAGCAAAGAAAAACAAGGGAAAGCGGGAATGCAGCGGGTACGCATGGGGTGATTATGTGGAGGCGAGGTGATGGAATACATTTGGAGGGATCAAGGGAAAATCTGTCGATCAACTTTGAGAAAATATGAAAGGGAAAATAAACGGTGCTGGTTTTGCGTCAAACTGAACATAAGAATCCGAGAAGTGGGCAAACATCCAGACGGACGATCGGTCGAGATGTAATAATATTCACATGGCAGCATGATCGTCTGTCAGAGGCTGTTTGTAGCAAATACGATCATTGTCAATGTCTCCAATGCTGCATAAGGCTCAAGTGCTGGCCTTTGGGTCGGAGGGAAAAGGTCAGGCAGGACAAGCAAAATTAAAACAAGATACTAATCCAGTTATGACAAAATAATGAGAAGAGAATGGCCGTCCCATGATCCTCCAGCGCACCGAGCAAAACCTTTTCATCACGTCCCATCCATAGTACACGATGAGAAAACTTGACCACGTCATTTGTCTTGCAGGAATGGAAAGCATCAGTGTGCAAACGGACTGGGATGCTTTAACCCTCTCCTCTCTGGTTGGGATGGGAAGAAACAACCGCTCTTCCTCTTCTCTGTTTGAGCTCAACAGCCTCAACGGCTCCCGCAGCGGAAGCTCCTTCTTTGGCATATTTCCAGAGAATGGCTCCGACACCACCCCGTACCCGCTACCCCAGCCCAGGGTGAGGGACCAGGGCCTGGCCCAGGCCGAGATCGCCGTGCTCGGGGTGGTGCTGGCTCTGACCACCCTGGGGAACAGCTTTGTGCTGTGGGTGCTACTCAGGAGGAGGAAGCACAATGCACCCATGCACGTGTTCATGGTCAACTTGTGTGTGGCTGACCTGGTGGTGGCCTTTTTTCAGGTGACCTCATGACTTCCCGTCTTTGGTATTTAGCCTATGACCTGTGCGTTCGATGATACACACCCGATTCAAATGAACTATTGTGTTGGAGGAGGGACACATCTAAAACAGGCTGGATAGGGGCTCTCGGGGACCAAACTTGGGCACCCATGCTTTATATGCATTCCCCAAGGGTTGACTGTTCTCACAAGCATTTGCTTGGATTGTACAGTAAAAATAATATAAACAAGTTTATTTTGGGTTCCTTGATCCATGCGTTCTCTATCGATCTGTCCGTCTTCTCCCAATGTTAACCAGTCAGTTTTAAACAGCTATCGGTCACGTAAAATGAATGAAAACAGTTACGGATGAGGAGTGGTATCCTTTATACATAACGTCTTGGAGGTCTTGCAGTCAGGTTTCAAGATGATGCATAGCACAGAGTCAGTCGTGAGTTTTTAATGACAGCCTCCTGGCAAATGAGACTATGTGTGTCGGTTTTAACTGCAGCATTTGATACAGTGGATCAAAGTATTTTGTTGGCTCGTTTGCAGCACCTGGTGGGGATTGGCAGTAGCGCCATTGAGTGCTTTAGGTGCTATTTGGCTGACAGAACTTTTTGAGTTAGCCTTGGTTGCTCTGAGTCACACACTGCCCCACTGTAGCGTGGTGCTCCACAGAGCTCCATTCTGGGGCCTCTGCTGTTCTCACAGTATCTGCTCATTTTGGGTTCCATCTTAAGGAGACAAGCCATTTCCTTTCACTGCTATGTGCATGACTGTCAGATCTACAGTATGTGCCGCTGAGCAAAAAAGATGCTTTCTCATTGAGGCCACTTTGATCCTGTCTGGAGGAAATCAAGACCTGGATGGCACTGAATTTCTTTAATTCCAATGAAAAGAAGACAGATGTGATGGTCCCAGTGGCCCTTGTACATCCCGTCTTGTGGACTTGGGCCCCCTTATCTTAAGCAAACATTCTCGAACTTGGGTCTTAAACCAGGTAACGATTTTAAATTGGACGGGCAAATTGATTCTGTTGTTAAATCGAGCTTCTTTCATCTGAGGCAGCTGGCTAAAGTAAAGCCTCTCCTTTCTCAGGAGCATTTTGAAGGAGTAGTTCGTTCCTTCATCTCAGCTCGGCTTGATTGTAATGCACTTGTCAGCCATCCATCCATTTACCGCCACTTATCCGGTGTCGGGTCGCGGGGGCAGCAGCTTTAGTAGGGAAACCTAGACTTCCCTCTCCTAAGCCACTTCTTCGAACTCTTCCCGGCGGATCCCGAGGCATTCCCAGGGCAGCTGGGTGACATAGTCTCTCCAGCCTGTCCTGGGTCGACCCCGAGGTCTCTTGCCAATGGGACATGCCCGGAACACCTCACCAGGGAGGCGCCCAGGAGGCATCCTAATCAGATGCCCGAGCCACCTCATCTGGCTCCTCTCGATGTGGAGGAGAAGCGGCTCTACACCGAGCCCCTGCCGGATGACCGAGCTTCTCACCTTATCTCTAAGGGAGAGCCCGGACACCCTGCGGAGAAAACTAATTTCGGCCACTTGTATCCGGGATCTCGTTCTTTCGGTCACGACCCATAGCTCGTGACCATAGATGAGGGTTGGGACGTAGATCGACCGGTAAATTGAGAGCTTCGCCCTTTGGCTCAGCTCCTTCTTTACCAAGACAGACCGATACAAGTCCGCATCACGACAGACACTTCACCGATCCGCCTGTCGAGCTCTCGCTCCCTCCTGCCCTCACTCGTGAACAAGACCCCAAGATAGTTAAACTTGTCAGCCAATCCTCCATTAAGAGTCCCCAGTTGCTCCAGAATGCTTTTGCTCGCCTTTTGACTGGTACTTGTAAGAGGGAGCACATAACTCCTACTCTGGCATCTATTCACTGGCTCCCTATACATTAAGATCCTATTATTTGTTTTCAAATCTTTAAATGGCCTTGCCCCACCTTACCTCTCTTGAGCTCTTCTGCCCCTACGCACCTGCCCGGTGCCTCAGGTCTGTGGACCAGACACTATTAGATATATCGAGAACTAAGTGGAGGCTCAGAGACGGATCAAGCCTTTTCTGTTGCCGGTCCTTCTCTTTGGAATGACCTTCCGCTGAACGTTAGGCAAGCCCTCTTGCTGCCCATCTTTAAAACTTGTTTCAAAACTCGTTTTTATTCTTTGGCTTTTGAGTCAGCATGAGACTTCATTTTTTTAGGAATACTGTTTTTTTGCTTTCTACAGACTTCCTTATTCATTTATTTTTTTTTATTGTTGGGTGGCAAGGTGCTCAAATGGTTAGCACGTCAGCTTCACATTGCAGAGGTGCAGGGTTCCATTCTGGCTCCAGCCTTCCTTTGTGGAGGTTGGATGTTCTCCCTGTGCCTGTGTGCGTTTTTTCTCGGTGCTCTGGTGTCTTCCCACATCCCCAAAACAGGTTGATTGAGCACTCTCAATTGTCCCTAGGTGTGATTGTGAACGCGTTTGTTTGTTTGTCTGTGTGCCCTGCGATTGGCTGGCAACCAGTTCAGGGTGTACCTCGCCAGCTGCCCGAAGTCAGCTGTGATGGGCTCCAGCGTGCCCGCGACCCTTGTGAGGATAAGCAGATTAGAAAATGGATGGATGCACACCTAAAAGATTAATTGATTATGAACATTTTTGATTAGTTTGATAATGGAATTGTTGTCAGTTAACAAATTAATCATTGCCCTACTAATGCTGATTCCTAATTTTAATACACTTTTACATTTTGTTGTTATTGTGTTATTCATGCTTTACAGTGTCCTTGACTGCACAGAAAGGTGCATACATCTTAAAAAATGTCTTCTTATCATTATGAAGTCATTATTGTGTCCTACACAAGCCAGAGTATCACATTCCATGTGTCTTCATCATAGGTCGCGAGTGGGAGCAATCACTCAACGGACAATAGGAAAGCGGCAGGTTTTACCTCGGATACTACTTAAAGCACTGGCACAAGAATAACTTCTAACATCTGCAAATAATTTTCAAGATCCTGCATCTGTCTGACTCGCTGTTTGGGGATTTTTTGCCAGCAGCTAAAATAACATCAACATCATCATTGATACCAACTCAGTGAAGCAATCGCAATCATTCAAAGATATGAATCCCCAGCTTCAAGAATCATTTCTCCCAAAGGAGAATGATTCAGGCCTACTGGGATGTGTTTTCCCAAATGTAAATTGGAAATGAAAAGTCTTGAGAGTTGTAAGAAACTCAGGTTGGCTGCAGTGTAAAAAAAAAAAAAAAAAAAAATCAAAATAATAATGTGTGTATGCAGGTTCTTCCTCAGCTCATTTGGGACATCACAGATAAGTTTCAGGGACCTGATTTCCTGTGCCGCTCCATCAAGTACTTGCAGATAGTGGGAATGTTTGCGTCCTCCTACATGATCGTGGCCATGACGGTGGACCGACACCATGCCATCTGCTGCCCGCTGCAGGCTTACCGTAGCGGGGCGGTATCCCGCTGGAACACACCAGTCATGGTGGCTTGGGGCTTGGCGCTTGTCCTCAGCATACCCCAGGTAAGCACTCATATCATGACCTCCCTGCCAGGCTGGTGACTACACATACCAGAGAACTCAATCTATTTTTAGTGCCATGAGGTCATTGCCGAAGTAAGATTGATGTAAGCTTGAAGATCGTGCAGTCTCTCATCATTCTGCCAGGTGTTCATCTTCTCGCGCTCAGAAGTGAGTCCCGGGGAGTTTGAGTGCTGGGGTCACTTTGCCGAGGTGTGGGGGCTCAAGGCATACATCACCTGGATGACGGTAGCCGTCTTTCTGCTGCCCGCCCTCATCATTACCATCTGTCAGGTAAGAGTGCTTTCAGACAATTCTGGCCTGTCCACAAAGACCAGGATGTAGACTACAATCAGGCAGACAACGGCATCCAATAATCAAGTGTGCTGTCTGGTTACTTTTAAAAGAGTAGACAAACATTGGAATTGTGTGCGTTAGCTCTGCCTTGTGAGAGCCTTCGACAACAAGAAAATCAGCCGAGATGCAAGCGGTGATGAAACTCATCACCAATCACGAGTACCGTGATTGGATGCACATTAGTGTGTTTGCAAGTAAGGGAGCCAGAGGGTCTATAATTGAATCAATTACACATGATGATGCCTCATCATTTGAAATTACATCCGTGACACAGGCTTGCAATTATGATGATGCATTGCTTCTTATTAATTATTGGGCACAAGAATAAAATGGTGTTTTGACTTCATGTCAGGCTCATATGGAGGGTACTGTTTCGACAAGCCACGGAGCTTGGCGGTCGGTGTTTGTAACATCCATGGTGGGCAGGCCTCCTGGGAGCACCGAAACCACTGGCATAACTCGTTGCTCTTCTATTTGGAGAAGAATATTTCCGGAGTCGAGCTGTTACCACTAATTAAGACAACACTTGCAGGACCACCGCTGAAAGGGATTGCTCAAAACAGCTGCCCACATGGGAACTGCCTGCCAAAGACAAGTAGATCGCAGCCAAACAGAATTGCTGACAATTTATTTTGATGAGCCCATTGCACGTTTCAGGCACTTTTTCAAATGTGACATTGTCTCTGCCAAAAGGAAATCCTCCTGAACATTTCAATCGACTTGGCTGTTCAGCACCATGTCTTTGACAAAAGAGTGTTGTCTTCATATATTGCTGGAAATTACTTGTGTGGGATAAACCACAGGGACTCTAAGGAGAGGCTGATCTGAACTTTGTCGCGTGTAATTTGATTAATTAGAAAGCTAGCTAGACAGCTGTCTCATTAATTAGATTAATAAGACAGCTAGCTAGCTCGCTGTCTCATTAATCTATCTAGCTAGCTAGCTAGCACATCTAGAACCACCTCCACCCAAAAAAAAAAAAAACCCTCAAAAGTAGTAAATGTCAAAAGTAAGACACCAACATTAGATGTTGGGGATCAAAGAACACAAGTCATTTTAAAGTTAATAACTCATGACGTTGTAATGCCTTAGATCACCTTGTGGCCATCTTGATAGTATACATCGTGTTTTGGAGTAGCAGATGTCCAAAAGCATAGTCCAAAAAAAATAACGGCTGTGAGCACTGAGAGTTCATTCTGAACATAAATTAGAGATTGAGGAATTGGATAATGCCACACGAAAAATGTCCGTGGTTGGTTTACTGCTGATGGTGAAGGTCAACACACACTCCAAATCACACACTCCTCATTCTTTTGTTTCAATTTCCTGAAGCCCTTCAACCACAAATGCGAACATGATAACTGGCAGCTGAATCTGGCATGTGCCCATCGTAAAATTTAATCCAGAGCAAAAGTCTTGGTGATATCATTTCAAATGTGCTAATTGGCCATTTTCCAGATAAGAATCTTCCGGGAGATCCACAATAATATCTACCTGAAGTCGGAGAGGACGGTGATGGCTGAGCTGAAGAGGAAAGAAATCCTCTTCCGCTTCCAAAGCTTTAGGCAGGAAGAGGAACGGACCAGGGAAAGGGGTTGGCGGGCATCCGGAGGTGGAGGTTGGGCGGGGCTGCACTTGAAGCCCGTGACAAACAAAGCTCACAAAAACACTTACAGTACAAGTCACGTGGGAGACGCCACAGCAAGAACCACACCGCCGCCGGCTCAGCAGCAAGTGAGCAGTCCTGACTGTCAGGAGTCCTGCACATCCTACGAGGTGGCCTCAGGCTCACCTCGCTGCTCCCTCGATTATGCCCCCCATGACCCCGCCGCCATGCCGCCACCAAGCATCACCAAAGCCATGTCTAAAACAGTCCGAATGACACTGGTCATTGTCCTGGTCTACACCGTCTGCTGGTCCCCTTTCTTCATTGTCCAGCTGTGGGCTGCATGGGACCCCAACTCTCCCAGTCAAGGTCAGTAACATATACATTGACAAAGCGTTTGATGTGTTTGGCTTTAGGTTCTTTAATTTGACCTTCTCTAAACTTTTGAGTGTGCACGTCCAACTTTCCACCGCGCTGCCCCATGCTGAGGCTCCTCATTTAATATGTTGTACCATGTCACTCGTTTTTAATCCATAAAAAGATGGAGTGTATGTTAGGGAAGATGCAGGTTGCTACAGATGGAGGACATGGGGCAGGAATAAAGACAAAAAAGGGGAATATTTTGAAAGGAGGGGCGTGCTCCAATTCATTTCAATGTAACCCGTGCAGTATGTACGCTGCGCGTATTTTTTGACCACAAGCTTCACTATTTCATCTACAGGTACATATGAAATTGTGAATGGAAAATGTGTACATCAATGAACATTGAACCCCCCCTCAAAAAAAAGGAAAAAAAAAACCTTGACATTGCACATGCCCCCTTTTTCAGGAAACTGGACAAGATCCAGTCCATATGAACAACAAACTGCAGTTTATATAACACTCAAAGGAGCACCAGAGGAGGACAAGAATAAATTGACTCAAATAATTAGAAACAGTAAAAACTAGCATTATAGTAAATTATTAGAGAACAGCAAAAGCAACATTAAAAACACATGGATGACAATGAAAGACTGTCAAAAAAGGGAATTTGACGGCAACGAATCAACTATTTTGTAATAAATTATGTCACTACCTCTTATGCCATGTCTAAAACTGCTTAGGAATTCAACACTCATGTCATTCCTGGCTTGGCGAGTGAGATTGCAGAAACTAGTGATAAAGCGGTTGAGAGCAAAGATATGTCAAAGAAACCATTTTCATAAGAGGAACTGATAAAAAAGAAATCATTGACGCCGTAAATAAAACTCAAGAGTATGATGTCAAAAGACTGTACTGATATCGATATGACAACTGTTAAAAGCATAATGGAGTGTATTGCCAACCCTCTGTCTCACATCTCCAAAGTGTCTTTACAACCTGGCATATTTCCGAGCAAAATGAAAACAGCCAAAGTTAAAACATGTATTGTTAAACGACAGAACCATTTCACGACTACCACAGTTCTCCAAAATATTCAACACAAGACTGGGTCATTTCATCAACCACATAATAAACTGGACAATCTACAATATGGCTTCAGGACAAAAAGGACAACATTATTTGCACTCAGAAAATTTGTTGAAGAAATCACAACTGCAATAGAAAACAAAGAGTATTGATATTCTTCAACTTAAAATGGCATTTGATACCATAGATCACAAACTGTTAGTCAGAAAAGTGCAAAAGTATGGCATTAGAGGGACAGCGCTGAAATGGATAACCGACTACTTACACAATAGATACCAATATGTAGAAATTTAAATCACAATTACAGAAAACTACAATGGGATGTCTCAGGGTTCAGGACAAGGACCACTGGTTTACATACCATACATAACATATATGAAACATCAAAAACGTTCAAAATAACATTGTTTGTTGATGACACAAACTCCCGTGCCATGGCGACAACTGGGAGCAAATGCACGTCGAGAGCTGAGCAGGATAAAGACCTAATTTTACCAGATTAAAATAACACTAAATTTAATGAAATTTTTAACTAAATTTATCATCTCTGGGAACCGACTGATAAATTCCAACCAGAAACTCATAATAATCAACACAGAAATTGAAAAAAATAACAGCAATTAATTTTCCAGGAGAACAAATTGACAATAAATTCAGCAAGAAGCCACACATAAATGTTATCAATGCCAAAACATCCAAATCAATTGCAATAATACAACAATGAACTTTTTGAATCAAGCGTCAGTACATACTCTGTACCGTTTCCTTATACTTCCATACATCTCCTCTTATGTGGAAGTACGGTGAACAGATACAAAACACACATCCTGTCTTCATCCTGCAAAACGAGCCATTTGTATAGTCAATAAAATCCATTTCAGAGAGCAGACAAACTCAGTCAAATTACAATTCCTCAAATTCCATGATCTAATTGACTATAAAATTCTCCAAATCATGCACGAAGCAATTGACCATTAGTTACACTGCAGCATACAAGAGTGGTCCCAACTGAGAGAAAATAAACATAATACCAAGAGAAATCTCATATTCCAAAAAAAGACCGTTCTGAACAAAGGTCTAAACCTACGGAAATCATGTGAGACCTTAATCAATTCGAAAAACATTTAGAAAATCAATACTCCAAAAATATGGTATGGTAATATTAATACACCAGTGAAGATGGTAGTGTTTTCTTTTACTTTGCTGTACTCAAAATCATATTTTTTTCTTCTTTGTTTCAGTTTTGTGTAAATGTGTATATATGTACTGTACTGTATACACACAAATATGAATCAGGTACGCACGCACTTACACACGCATGCGCTGATGAGCAGTACCCAGAACGAAACAGGAAAATAAAGTAGACACAAAAGTTTGTGAGTTTGTTAAAAGTAAATCACTGCCTACCTTCGTAGAGACCTGACGTGGCGACTGGGGACGCACCTTTGCAGCGTGTTCACGATCGTAGTTCCCGTGTACCGTTTTAAAATGAACTTAAGATTCCCATTCTTTGCCCGTGCCCTCGGTGAATTGTATATGAAAGAAAACTCTGAATTAGAATAATAATGACAAGAAAGATATAACGCAACAGCTCCAATCGCAAATTGCAATTCCAGACTGCCGGCCGCTAAAAACTTCCGGTGATGCAGGTCACGCGCCATTTTATTTTATTTTTTTAAACACTTTTGTGAAAGAGAGGTTGATAGGATGCTAAAAGTGTAGTGTGCACTAACAAAAAAAAAATTCATAAAAAATAAATGAAATAAAAAACACGCACACAGACACACAAATGTTTTGTTTTGTTTTGTATTGTTTTTTTTTTCTTCCTCTAAACCCCTTGTGATCGATTTAGGACCAGTCCCCACAGACAGATGAACAAAGACACATTGTTTGTGGCAACTAAATCATTTCCTGACAAATCAAGTAAAAATTGATAATTTCGTACAGTACACCTGATGATTCAGAGAGAGAGAGAGAGAGAGAGAGAGAGAGAGAAAGAGAGAGAGAGAGAGAGAGAGAGAGAGAGAGAGAGATTTTTACAGAAGAGGATTAGGGCCAATTCTGACTTTAATTTCTGAGAATAAAGTCAGATTCTGAGATAAAAGTAAGAATCTTGCCAATCTCGTTTTTTTGTCTTCATTGGCCCCAATCCTCTTCTGCAGATTTTAGACATTTATTAAAAAAACAACAACAACAACAAAGGGAGTTTTTGCAGCTCAAAGACGTGCCAGAGACTGTGAACTGTATCCCCTGATTTCTGAAGCTAAAGACAAACAGCAGACGGCAATAAATAACCTGTTTAGATTCCCCACCGATTTTGCAACCTGACCAGATGTTGACATTTCATCAACAATGGTCCGCGCCAGCAGCTTGCACTCAGTCAAAATTACAGGCGGGCACCACGAGGACATTGTGCTCACATGCACGCTTCGCCTTAGTTTTAGAATTGACCTTTACCTTAAACGAGTGATATGCAATCTTATTTGTTGTAACAGACACATACACACAAACACACAGTGCTGATCTTTATCGCTCTGTGCTCTCAATTCAGTTTTTCCCTCGTTTGCTGTCTGCAGTTTCTTTTATTATAGAATTCTTACTATTAGATCCAAACAGAAACAGGATTTGCGATTTTGCCCATCTGGAATGTTGACAGTACTATAGGGGGAACATTAATTCCAATACTGAATGTTATAGATTAGGATTCAGTATTTGAATTAATGTTCTCCCTACTGCCAGAAGTCAGGGGTCCCCAACCGCCGGTCCGCGGACCGGTACCGGTCCGCAGGGCATTTAGTACCGGGCCGCACAGAAAGAACTTGCCTTAATTCCGTTTTATTTATTTCGGAATACGAACGACGTTTTATTTTGAAAAATTACCGGATTCTCCGTTACATCCGTCTGTGTCACGCTTGACACACGTCAAGCCACGCTTCTCCGTCACGTGACCGATTAGCTAAAAACAAAACGCCAGAGCTCGCAAAATGAGTAATAAAACTGCTGGAGAGCGCAAATGACGGCGGCCTTAAAAGTACGTTCGAGACAACTGGATTAAAGTTATGTCTGAATATTCTGAGATCGCCACAGTAGCACTGTTGCTATTTCCGACATGCTACCTGTGTGAGGAGGGGGTTTTCTGCAGCAACCGCAACTAAAACAAAATTACGAAGTAGACTGGACATAAAACACACACTTGAGGTGTCATTTTCTCCAATTACCCCGAGATGGGACCGTCTGGTTGCAGAAAATCAAGCTCGGGGCTGTGTGTGGTGAGTCGTCATTTTCATGCACTTTGAATTTGCGTTGTATCGTATTTTGAAGGCATTAAACATTACCATCGCGATCAGAGAGAGTGTTGCGGCCAGATTAGACGCTCCTTGTGTTTATTATTATATTTCGAAAACACCACAGTTTCCATGCAGCTCATACCATATTATTTTGTTGTATTATTTCCGCCACACCTTCACTGCCGGTCCCTGAAAATATTGTCTGACATAAACCTGTCCGTGGGGCAAAAAAGGTTGGGGACCCCTGCCATAAGTGACAAAATGCAACTCAACTCCCAAAGAACAAAAATGAGTTTTAAGATGAGTTTTAAAGATGGACAGTCAGGGGGCTTGCCTAACGTTCAGCGGGAAGTAATTCCAAAGAGTCTATAAATATCAATGTCATATAAATACAGCTTGATGTCGAGTCGTCGATTGAGCGCTAATCACATGTCTTTGGCATTTCGTTCCAATCGGTTCATTTAGAGAGGATTTTTGACTCGCACATTGCTGACGAAAGACAACGCTGTGAGGAGTAGTTATCGAAATGTGGTGACACATTTGTTATTCGTTTGAACCAGACTTTTGGGGCATTGTAGCCTGCAATGACGTCATACTGTTTTCAGGAGTGGCCTTCACGATCCTCATGCTGCTGGCCAGTCTCAACTCGTGCACGAACCCGTGGATCTACACAGCCTTCTCCAGCAGCGTGTCCAGAGAGCTGCAACATCTACTGCACTGTGGCTCACGAGCCGGGCGTCGGGGCTCGCTGCCTGATGACTCCACCACCACACACACCTCCACCACCAAGGACAGCCAGTACTGACTGACTGAGACAACCTGGGAGATACGCGTGCTCCCTTGCCTCGTCCTCAGAAGGTAGCCCGCTTCCACCAGATGTTCCCGACGACAAATGACAGCTAGTTGTCAGCAGGACCTCCGTCTGCATTGGGCCCCTCCATGCAAAGAGAATTGGAGAGTGTCAGTGGAGGTGTCCGCGCATGAGGGAATGCGCAGCGACAGCATTTGCGATGTAAGGTGGCCTCGGCTCAGCATTTAAGTGCCACAAAGAAGTTCTGTCATTTTAAGAAGATAAAGAATGCAAGGTGTGAATCATGACGGACGTAATCTAGGACAAAGGGCAAGCAAGCAGACAGTAGAGACGGCGAGGCTGCTGCTGCAGCGGGACTGGCAACAGATGGCGGTGTTGGTGGCTGTTCCACAGGAACGCTGTAGTCGAAATCTAATAATGTGAACAAACGTTGTTAATTCAAAACAAGTGAATGGGCAACGGCTGTATTTATATTCACCCAAGAGGAACCCGTGGAGTTTCTCAGTCCAACAGAGAGCTGCAAGCAAGCTGGATGGAGGCTTATTCAAAAACTGAAACACACATAGTCACACACTCGGATACATTCACCCAAACAAACACGAGTCCCACCAGGCGAGTTAGGCCTGCAAAACGAACAATTCAGCTTTCCGCAAGCCAGCGGGACACAATGATGTGTTTTTATTACGTGTACACACAGCACGTGAAGTATACAAAAGGACCTTCCTGACTGTGAAGCCTTTGGCAATCTGCTGAAGGAACAAGAGGAAACATTTCAAAAACATTCCACGTACAAGAACAAACCAGATGAAACGTATATCAAAATTGATCACGCACATTAGACAAGATGTGCAATGTAAATGTTGCCGGATATTATCATTTATATGGTTCTAAAGCTGCTTAACCTGTATGGAAGAACTCCAGTCAAAGATAAGCTTGTGGTCTTCTTCACCAGAAAGGACCCTACAAGGCTATCAGAAGAAACAAAGAAAGTGGAAGCCATTCAGACAATGAAAGTAGTCCCAGTTCAAAGCAAGTGTCTGTGATGGCCATGGACACCTTTTTTGATCCCCCCCCCCCCCCCTTGATTTATTGTACACACACAACCACACACTCCCCCCCTACACACTCCGCCCTACCCCCTTGGTTTATCCCGCTGATGTCAGCCATGTTATTCTTGGAGGCGCTATCACCAGAGGCGGGCTTGTGTGTTGTGTCTCGCCAGCACACCTTCATTTTTCAACAGTTACTACCTTATGTCTGCTCATAAAGTTGGAGTACTGCTCTCTGGTCTTCAACTGCTGACAGACATCAAGTACACTTATGAATGTTTTTTTTCTTTGTTTTTTTTTTGTAAGCTTTGCTACATAAGCTTCTGAGAATGCAAATAGACGCAAGTGTGTATTAACTGAGATCACAACAAAGTGTACGGTCACAGGCCACAGCATTAGGTACACTTGCAAGACCACTCAATGGCTGTACCTACACTGCAAGTGCCTGATTCTGATGCCCCCGCCCTCAACTGGGATAATAAAAACCTCATGTATTTTTTAAATTTCATTCCATTCACTAAAATTGTAATGCCACAAGAGGAAGTTCTACTCACACACTGCTTTATTCAGCACGTGTGTTGCACACCACACAGAGAATCAGATGATACAAATGCTGCCATGTAAAAAGAGATGTCAGAGTGATGAATCAATCATCGATGTGAATGTAGTCGAAACAAACAAATCTGATTCACCACATTGACGTGAGCCTGACATGATCAAAATGCTCCGTAAATCTAAAATACAGGTAAAGAACAGATGGTGGTGTCATACATGTAAATATTTGAGGAGCGTAGATGATGAAATAAGAGAATAGACTCCTACTATCAGTTGGTGGAGTAATATTCACTTTTCAATTTTAATTTTCATAGATTTTCTTTAATTCATATCAAACAGTGTTATTCTACTGTACAATCAATGTAGAATAAAATAAAATGAACAGTGAACTATCAAGAAATGGACCAATGAAGAATAATAAATACGCCTTATAATGTAAATAATAATATTGAAGTTATGATCCTACATGCAGCATTAGCATCATTGCTACTTGCAAATGTGACCGATCAAAAGATGACATGATTGATTGCTGCTTTCAACCGGTGGTGCCGGCTAGTTATTAGCGGCTAAACTGCTAACATTTATGTGGGCAGACATTTTCATGCTTTCCACTTGTTCACCTGGGTGCTGCTTGTTCAAATGATTCAACAGGTTTCTTTTATTGACTTGTTTTTGACGACAGAGCATGCACAACAGTTTCCTCCTCCACATCGCTCTGGCGAACCTCTCTGGAAGGAACTTTTCTTGTCAAAATAGCTTCATCTTCGGAGGTCATGGCTGCCGATCAGCGGCGGGTTTAGCTGTACGTGTGGTCTATTTGTTACTATTACTTTCAGTTTACTGCGTCATCTTTCATTTATGGGAGGATTTTGTTGATTTCAACTTCTAAATCAACGTTAGAAGGGGTCTCGCGCACATTCCTGCCACTTCTGATGGAGTAAATGGATCATGGCCTGTTGGTTGGGGACCACTGCTTGAAGCAACAGCGATTTGAAAACAAAGGGTGTAGCAACACATGTAAACAGACACTACAATACTCAAAGGCCGTTGTTACCCTTTTTAAAACATATTGACTGAGTGAATTTTGATACTTGCTCATGTGTGTCTCTGTATTATACTGTCTCAAGGAGTCCATGGCGAAAGATCTACATAATGTCCATTTAATTGAAGCAAAGCACATGGTAAAAAATTGTGCATAACATTCAATTTAATGATGATATCACTGTATTCTTTTGAGTATTTCATAGAATGTTTTTTTTTTTTTTTTTTTTTTTTAATGGGAGCCTGGAATGGATTAATGACATTTTCATTCATCTTGGTGGGTAAAGATGATTTGAGAGTGTGTTGAGTTACGAGCGCGATCATGGAACAAATTAAACCTTCCTCAAGGCACCACTGTAGAAATGAGCTCGTAGTACGACATGGTGCGCTGCAAACTACACCAGCAGAATCATATACATCCAGTATTGTTACATAAATTCGTCTCTGACTGCGTCTCATTAAATTGTGCAGACAGAACCATTGAAGAAGAGAAGATCAAAAGCATACATTTCAAATGTTTTGTTTTTGTGTCCAAGACACAAAAGCCTGAAGACAATGCTGGGATGCTTTCAAGATGTCTCTGGAATCCTCGTTCGTGTCGAAGGAGAAGCCTCACCTTTTCCTCTCACCCGGCGCTCCGTTGTGCATTTGTTCCACAGACACACGGCTCCACTTTGAAGCTTTGCCAGATGAAAAGTTACATCAACACCCTGTCGTGTCCTACTTCGTTTCATCAGGAAATGGATGAAGTTCTCCCCCATCTGCTTTGGGTGTTAATGTATGTTCCTCTTCCTGATAGGAAATGGCGAGGTCAATGGATGGTTCTTCTGCTCATACATCGCCACTGGCCAATACAGCTGCTAAATAATACACACGAGAGCTTGCAGACATCCAAATATATACACTGAAGTCAGTCCCATGCACAGCAAACACGGGCGAAACCTCCAATGTTGCCCTTGATAATGTTATGGAATGTGATGTGACGCTAGGACTGAACCATTCATCGTAGTTGTGATCTCAAACAACGCGATTTTGTGATCGTCAAAGCTGAAAAAAAATGTGTGTTTTTTTTGTTGCTGTCCCTTAAAGGGTTAATATCATGATATGAATATCAGGCCATTTGGCTAAGCCCTCAGTCTCTGTTTAAAGCAGCAAGTCTCTAGCATAAATATGGGAAAAAATATCTCCACATGATCTTACATTCGTGTAAGAACATGTAGATTAGTACAATGTGTGAAACATGTTTGGTTAAATAATCCACTTTTACATACACGATGAAACATAATTGCATATTTAAACATGACGGAAAGCAGTAATTCTTGCTTCGGTGAACCATTTTAAAAACCTTGAAAAAGGACTGCAACCATCACTCAGCCTCTGCAGTGTCCACACTTGATTAGAGTAATACTGTAATACCTTTTAATGTTTTGATGGTATGATGTCATTTTCCGTCATGTTTCTATAGTGATTAATGCACTGAAGTTTGACTTAATTGCAATACCTTTCAGAAAAATCCCTATTCAACTGTTTCTTAAAATTGTTCAGCCCCATGTGGGGGCCCTCCGCTAGCAACACACGCCCTCAGAAGACAAAGTCCAAATGAAGCTCACTCAAAGGCATTATGTAAAAGTGAGACAAAATCTTGACAAAATAAAAAGCTCGGCAAGCATAGATTCCTTTTTTAAATTAAATTGTGTAACAGTTACATTTAAAAGAGGAATGCTCATATTTAAATAGGGAAAAAAACTCTTACACAAAAATGTGTACAATGGTCCCTTGAGGAACAAGTGTAATCCGTTCTGGGACCACATTCAAAACACAGTCTCAGATATTCTTTCCCTATTGAAATGACTGGACATGTAATTAATCCGTGACAACAGCGTTCACCCCCTCACCTTTTTTTTGTTGTAGTTCAATGGACATTGTGATGTTCCTTCTGGTGTACACACCTTGGCCATCTGGAGACAGCACAATAAGAACATACGTTTATGGAGATGGTTACAAGTCTTTAATAAGATGCGGTAATGTCTGTCATTCCTCGCAAAGGACAAAGAATGCATTCCTGTGAGTATTTTTATTTACTGATCCATTTTTAATTTTTTATATATATATATATATATATATATATATATATATATATATATATATCCACACGTTTATTCCAATTTACTGAGAATTCACACAGTGACGACATTAAGAAGACATTTTATTTAGAATCCATTGTGTATAGAAAAAGAAAACATGACAAAATCTTATTTTTGTGTTCGCGAAGTCCCAAGCAGTCATGACAAGCCATCTTTTGTCTGGATGCGGTCCACAATACTAATTTGGCAGCAATAACCCGAACAAGGAAAATTAAATTGACCAATTTGACGCTTCCATCAAAAATGTCCTTACAGCGAATGAAAGGTTAGAACGCTTGTGTGCCTTTAGTGAGTGGGTGTGTTTGGTGAGTATGTGTGTGTGCTCGCTATACATCGTGATGGGATTGCGTTTCACGCAGAAAAGAGGCTGATGTTACAAGTCAAGGTTATGTCGTGCTGCGGTGGCGTTTCCTGCCAAGCAACGGACTATAATAGGAATGAATGAATCCGCTTGGAGGCTGGCGCAAGGTCGGCAAAACAGGTGAATGGTGTGCAATGGGGGGGCCACCAGCCTTGATTAAAGTCAGTATAAATCAGACCCACCAAGTAGGACCTTTGCTTGATGCAGGAGATCCTGTGCATTTTTGCACTTCGCACCAGACAATGAATCTGCAGACGACGAGTTGACCACTTGTGCACTGCGGCATTCTACTTATGAAGCAGAGGGAGCCAAAGAACAACAAGCAGCGCAATTGTGCATGACCTTTAAAGACAATATTTTTCTTCAAACAGTCCCAGACATATGAAATTAAATCAACCACAGATGTAATGTGGGCTTAGCTCATCTACCTCACCTCCCGCATTCCAAAACCACAAATGTGAACATCATTGAAGTGTATCGTGCTACTATTGCAATTTTTGTATTAATAATAAGGTATGATATGACAACTTTAGGTTTTATTTACTAAGAGTCATCTAAAATATGCCTATTTCCAAAAATCAAAGTCACTAGGCATTACTGTCTTTACCATTTTCCTTACTAAAAAGGTAACTCTTGTAGTCTTGTGGTGGTGGTGACCCACAAGCGAGGGCAAGAGCGATACGTTCACTTTGCTGAAGATTTACCTCAGACGTGGCAATGGCAGACAATTACCACTTGTTTGCAAAAGCAAGCAACATGAGGCAGATCACTGAACACAACATTCACTCACCGTAGAGCAACAATACGAATAGTTATTGAACAATAAAATAAAGGAGGTGGCTGAATGACCCAATTCCTATCTAAAGGTGTACAAACAAACAACTGTACATTATGGAACACATCGAATAAAGGGGAACGACCACCAACCTGAACCGTGAGGCCTGCTAGGATGCCATCAACTTTGCTGACGCTACAGTTTATACTGTGAGCTTTCTTCTTCCGTGTCAGGGAGAGTCGTCAAATATATTCAAGTTAAGTGAGCAGCTTTTCAGTGACTCTGTGTTTTGGTGCTCACTCCTAGAAGAAATTGACTTTCTGGCAAGAGTTATGAGAAGCTTCTCTGAATTAGATACAACTACTGGTAGCCCCACTGTTTCACTCGTAACATGCAAATGCAATTCAAAAGTGGCCGTTGGAGCCTATATGTGGTGTTATACACGGTTTCAACCGGATTGAGATGTTGCAGCTTGACCTCATGAGAGACGGTCATATCCTGGGAACGTTTACATGCTATGATCTATAAAAATATGAAAACATAGAACTAAGTGTGCGATATTAGTGTGAGCAAACTGTTTGCTTATGATGGTGATTTAGGTTAAGATCAATTACTATGGCCGGTTTACAGTTTGGAGAAATTCCAAAAGGTTGATACATCTTTTCCTCCCACTGTTTCGTGACAAGCAGAAAAATGAATTGCTCTTCCACAAGATTGCTGGCAAGCTAGCAGCTATGATAACAGCAGTGTACTCTACAACCCCATTCTTTTTTTAACGATCAGAAAAACTAGCTAACGCTGGACAGAAATATTTGAATAAGGGTCTCTTCTGCTTCAAATCGGATTGGGCATCTCATAATGTAATCCTTTCTGACAAAATGTCACAAGAAGCCAAGAAAAGAACAAACCAGAAGCAGACTTGACTCATGTATGATGTTGATTTGAACTCCAAAAATAGGTTATTCATTGGAGAATTCGTCAATGTTTTGGTGGACCTCCAAACTCAAAAACCTTTGGGCCACTAACTTCATCAGTACCACCATGCAAATTCTACTGCTAGTTTCTCTGAGCAACTGTAGATTCTATTTTTTTGTTTTTTTTTGTCCCCCAAATGTATATAAAATAGTACAAGGCGTCCATTTTATTTCAGTATGGTTCATCTGCGTCCATTTTCAGCATTTTACCAAATATAGCCACAGTTCTATTTTTACTGTTTCCGGTTCTTCAAAAATTCTCAGCTGATTCTTTACATACAGCACACTGATTGAGAAGAGCTCACACCAAGAGCTGGAAGGGATCAAGGTGAGCTTTTGTATTGTTCGCCCACCTTGTTTTTATAATTTAGAGGGCAGTTGTGTTTACACCTCCACATGGATGTGCATTTCTTTGTCATGCACGCATCACCTGGTCAAAGGCCTTTCATGGGAGCTCATGGAACAACCTTTCAGTGGATTTACGGGCACCGTAACGGTTTGACATGCTGCATCTGCTCCTGTCTCATTCGTCATATTTCATGACTGACCTCCAGTTGGGAGCAGTCAATGAGATTGCGCTCTGTGCGATTGAGTGAAATAGGCTCCAGTATGATGGAAAAGCAAAATGAAAACAAAAGCCAAAGAAAGGGGGCAGCTTCCATATATGGCTCCTTTTTGACAAACAACTCGGCTGGCAGATAAAGTGGATTAGTAGATGCTCACACAGGACAGGATGATGTGAGAAAAGCATATAGGCTTACATGGCTTTAAAAGTCGTCTGTTACTTTTGCAGCTGCTCTACTGTACATACGGCATATGTCAGAGCCTGCATGCTTTGACACTCATAAAATCACCACAACAATGACTATGATTGAAGTACAGTAAGAAGCCAAGCATGGGCTGAAAAGATACAGAGTGACTGCGTGACAATCATTTGTGCGATACTACGTTCCAAACGGTGGAATCTCACTTTGGGTTACTGACGGAGTAGTGGAACATTTGCCTGATTTTGCTGCAGGCAGCACGAGTCAGTTACCGCTCACTAACAATATTAATGTGTTGTCTGGATATGGGCCCTGCAACTGACGGGCAACATGGCCGGGCTGTGGTCTGCCTTTCACCAGAGATCAGCTGGAATAGGCTGTAACGACCCACTACCATGAATAGTGGTACAGAAAATAGATGGACGAACAGACGGAATCTCACAATGACTGGCATGAGTGAACTGGAGATGTTTTACACCAGTGGTCCTCAACTAGAAATGCTGTAGGTCCACTTTTTTTTTTTTTTTAATAAGACCAAGGTCCGGTCCCATGCACGGCGGTCATGGGGAGCAGGGCTATATGCCCATTTAGTATGGTTAAGCCAAGCTTATACAAATCAACACTCCTCAAAACCAACCAATAATGGGGTGCATGAAAATAACAATTATTCACTTTGCCAGTACACAGCAAATAATGAGAGGTACTGTGTTGAGGCACAGGAACTCTTTTATTTTGTTAAGTTGTGCCTGCTTAATAATAGAAATAGCCCTTTTAGGGAAATAAGACAATTTTTACTTTAACTTTGTTAAACAGTAGTTGTCTTTTTTTCCCTTAATTTAACAAAACAATTTAACAAAATACTCATTTTACCAAAATAAATACTAAACATGAAAACAAAAATATCCTTTTCATTTGTACAATTCCCCTTTTCACATCCCCTCTGAAATCACTGAAAAATACAGTATATCAGAAGAGGAGTTAAGAACCATTTTAAAAACTGACACAAGGGAGCACAGGAATGTACAGTACTGTTCTTCCACTAAAGGTGAATGCAATGTTTGAGGCATGCAAAGATTATTTGAGGACACCATTGTGATGTTCATTTACCATGTTGCGGTGTTCTGCTGTTAAACAGCTGCAAAGATCCCCGGGTAGACGGGAGCAAAACTGCACACAATCGAAACCTCCCTTGATTCGTCTTGTCTAATTGTCTGTGTGC
>NW_017805502.1:267305-317843 GCF_001891065.2 Hippocampus comes
GGTCCGGACAGAGGAGGTCGGCGGTCCGGTCGTGGATCGCGGTCCGCCAGTTGAGGAAGGCTGTTTTACACCATGGGTGTCAAACTCATTTTTGTCATGGGTGACATGGTAGTCACAGTTTCCCTGGGAGGGCCATAACGAGTGTGAAACCATAATGTTTCATCACCCCCGCATATTATTGCGTATGCAGTACACAATTAATAGATAAAAAATGTTTAAATCAAAAGTAAAGGATAGTAGTTTGTTCAACTGCTGTTCGAGTTAATGTAATAACATGACAAGAAAATGCTTGCAATATCGCAACATGATTATTTATTACATTTGGCAATTTGAAATTTTGGTACAGATTTTAGCAAGCATCAAGTTGACCTGCTTGATTTGCTTTCACAGGCCACATAAAATCATATGGCATGCCAGATCTGGCCCCCGGGCCTTGTGTTTGACACCTGTGTTTTAGACCCTTCTGTCAAAGTAGGTTTGCTTGGCCTTACACACACGCACACCCAAAGCCCAGAAGTGAAGAAAGAACTCAGTGTGTTTTAATTTTTATATGGTCTTTTTGTGGATTTTTGTGACACGTGTCCCTCTCTCTCTATTACACACACACACACACACACACACACACACACACACACACACACACACACACACACACACACACACACACACACACACACAAACACATTCCCTGAGTTCCGTGTGTGGATTTTATTTCCCTTCAGTGACAACGTGGCATGTGTTTAAATGGCGACCAGCCCAGGAACTCGTCCATCTTTTGGCTCCAGCTCTCTCCTGAATAGGACAAGCACTATCAAGAATGGATGTATGGCTGTAATAGAAAAAAAAAGGCTGTGATTCTTAAATGGTGAATGTCATATCGACACTTTGTAGTGATGAATTCATCTTAAACCGTCAAACTGCTTACTTCTGACAATCGAGTATGACCTTTAGCTAATCCAACAGGCAAAGAATAATACAAAATAAACTTCCATGGGTGCAATTACTCTGAAACCAAAACAATAAATGTCAACATTTGATTTGTACTCCCGCAGTGATGTGTAATCATGCCTTGGAACACCACCACACAACTAGAAGAAAGACCAGCCTGAAGCCTTTTGCGTGTTTGTTTGTTCTATTCATCCAGCGAAGCAGGACTTCTTCCCACAGTCTCATAGGTGACTCCATATGGTCGTGCCTCCAACTCATGTTCCTCCTTAATCATCAACAACTCAACATCTCTATTGTCCTCTGGCCAAGATGACTGCACACAATCGAGTTTTCCACGTGGTTGTGCCACAAAGATTTGGAAACTCCAACCCTGTAGTGAGTTTTGCCAAGCGCAAAGGGTTTTCTTTGCCAAGCAGTTTTGCTTCATTTGAGGAGCAACTTTCTAATTTTGAGGAGTATTTTTTTGCAGTTTAATCGCAGGGACCTGAAGCAAGGATTTTATTAAACAATCGAAATATGACAAAATGACATAAACAAATGTTTTCCTTTTTATAAAATGTATACAGTATATTGTTTTACATTCACATTGAACATAGCAGCAAACTTGTCTAGGAACCTTTTCAGTGGGTAGTATAAATTTCAGTTTAAATTTAGTATTTCTGAATGGGTTGTATGATCCTTGAGCAAATTTTGCCAAACCGACCTCCGGCAGCAAATCCGAAATTGACTTACTCGAGGGGGCCACTTGCACCGCAATGCCGAGCTGTATCTCTGGCCGGACAGAATTAGTGCAGCCCTAAAGTCCAGGTCCGATAAGAGGGTGTCGCCAAAGTACCGCCCAATCACGTTTCCCCTTAAGGTACGGTTAACCTTACAGGCCACAACTAACGGCTGATGTGCGCCACAATGTTCGGTAATTCATTTTCGGTTCCGGTCCTGTCTCAGCCATGATTGAGTCATTTTCTCTCCAGACACGTATTAAATTGGCTGCTTTTTTTGGTTTTCAACAGTTGCATATGCTGCGTTTTAACATGGTTCCAGACAGATTTGATCATTTAAGCATTTAATTCCGGTTTACAACTACTAAAACTAAACATTGTTGCTACCCGCAACACACGCAAAATATGTTAAATAATAGATAAAAACACCCACCAAACGATTTCAACTCTGAAACCTGATGTGGGCACGAGCATAGCGCGATGAGCACCTGTTCACACTTCAAACTGATTTGAGCAGAGGGCTATAGCGACCCCTTAAGATGCAACCTGCTAACACTTATCCCACCAATAATGTGTTTGTTGCATTTCAAACCCGCGCTCCACTGTGAGCGAGATCTAAGAAGAGCGAGTTGTTTTCTTGGTGGTGATAATGAAGCGATTTGACAACACGGCCACCAAGGGCAGTGGCCACGCTGTTCGCTAAATTTGTATGTGCGGACCGACCAGCTCCTTTCCGAAAGATATGTTGCAGTTAAAAAACATTCCACAAGAGGACGCTGTTTTCCTTTAAATGCCTCTACCCGGCTACAGTATTGTACAGTAATGTACTGTTCTGTACTACAGGACCATTTTTAACCCTGGAGAACCCGCGGCGTCAAATTTAGCCCCTATAAATTCTGCAACTCAAATGCTACCCTTAAATCCCAAAGGGTCAGATTTGGCCCAAATCCCAAATTAGGATTAAAGCATTGAATATTTGAAAAAACATATATTTTGGTGTTTAGTGAACATATAGCTGTCATTTAATGTATAATTAATCCTTTTCCAAAGAAGAAAAAGGTTCTTGGGTTCTCCAGGGTTAAAATTTAATATTAAAGTTAGATGTTTTGGAAGATTTTACGAGTTTTTTGTTTGATACTTTGTTGTTGTGATTTTGGTATGAGTAATTATTGTGAAGGGTGGCCCGTTGGTCCAGTGGTTAGCGTGTCGACCTTACAGCGCAGAGGTACCAGGTTCAATTCCAGCTCCAGCCTCCCTGTGTGGAGTTTGCATGTTCTCCCCATGCCTGTGTGGGTTTTCTCCGAATACTCCGATTTTCACCCACATGCCAGTGGTGGCATGGCAGGCTGATTGAACACTCAAAATTGTCCCTCGGTGTGAGTGTGAGCGCGGATGGTTGCTTGTTTCTGTGTGCCCTGCGAATGGCTGGCACCCGGTTCAGGGTGTCCCCCGCCTACTGGCCGAAGACAGCTGGGATAGGCTCCAGCACCCCCTGCGACCCTAGTGAGGACAAAGCAGATGGATGGATGGATAATTATTGTGAAGCCCTTTGAGACTTTTGTGATCAAGGTCTTTACATTTTTTAAAACATCTGAAATACTGTAAGAATATCCCCATACAGATTGATCTTCAACTGAACTTGCACCTGCAAAGCACATGCATGACCTGGAGATAAAATGACATTTGTTGGAAGAGTGGTGAGCACGTCTGCCTCATAGCCCACAAGTTTATCTTTCAAATCTTGGCTCAGGCTTGCCTGTGTGGAGTTTGCATGTTTTTCTCGTGCTTGTGTGGCTTCCTCCTCTATTTCAAAAACATTTTGGTCGACTCTTAATCGTCCATCGAAGACTCCAAATTGTGAATGCTTGTTTGTTACTCTGCAATCTGATGGCAACCAGTTCAGGGTGAAAGCCTCTCGCCCAAAGTCGGCTGGGATCGGCTCCAGCACACCAGTGATCCGAGATGACAAGTGGTCCATAATAATGGATGGTTGAAAAGGACACTGCGTCTGAAAAGAAAGTGACATGGGGGTGACGGGCGTTTCACAATTTCAGCCTTCAGTATGTTTCTCACAGAGAAACTGAACCTTTGACCTTCGTCAGACAGTTGTGGAGACAGAGGTTGGTGAAAAAAATGAACCTGAACAGATGAGTTGCACACAGGCTCTGTAATTCCCCATCCTTGATCCTTAGATCTGATTTTATTTAAAGCTGCTGCATTCCTCTCTCAGAAGATGCGGATCTCTTTGAGACAGTACAGTGCCAGAAATAACAGGTTTGGACAAACACATGGCTGAGGCGTGGTGAGCTTGGCTGACCATGACTGAGTTCCACTGTGGTTTTTGCTCCACTGTTCTTTTGCTCGTGTCTATAGGTCTGTTTTTCTCCCAGGCAGCAGTTTGCAAGGAGGGTGGGTGGCGGGTTTAGTAGTAATGGTTTGTCAGCATAAATCACTGGAAGTGGCGAAAGAAAACTAAAGAACAGCTTCAAGTCTGGGAATGCAGGTGACTGTAGTCGGAGGCTACTGTGTGACCCGTCCGTTTGAATTGCAGGACGTCAGTGGCCTGCGGCAGCATCAACTTGCTGTATTGATATCCCTTTGTCTGGTGTTTTCCTCTGTGGCAAAGGGACTCACACTTTTTTGCTTTGGTTGAATTACAGATTTGAAATCTCTCTCTCTCTCTCTATCCAACTTCAAATTATCAAGTGCAGTTGCCTTTACTTCTCTCTGTGTATTTTTGAATAATGTGCAGTCATCTGCTGATGTTAATAAACTTAACAAGCCTTTTGACAGTAGGTAAGTAGAAACTACAGATATCCATCCATGCATCCATACATCCATTATTTATCCGAGCCGCTATCCTCATGAGGGTCGCAGGCGTGCTGGAATATATCCCACCTTACTTCGGACAGTGGGCGGGGTACCATCTGAACTGGCTGCCTGTACACGTCGACAAACAACCATTTGCGCTCACAATCACACCTTGAGACAATGTGGAGTGTTCCATTAACCTGCCATACTTGTTTTTGGAATGTGGGAGGGAACCAGAGTACAGGAAGAAAATGCAGATTCCACAGCGGAAGGCTGGAGCGCAAAATTAAACCCTGGACCTCTGTACTGTGAGGCGCATGTGCTAACCAGTCAGTAATCTTGCCGCCATGACTCATCTGAAAGTACAGATCCGTGTATCCAAATGGAGGGACTATGTGTAAAAATGTTAGAGATGGCATATCCAAAGTGCAGTATTTGAAACATCTACAGTACTTAATTACAGTAAGAGTATTGTTATTTGGATACTTCCCACCACTTATTTATGGAAGCCTTTCTATGCTGTACTTGGTGGCCATGCACAAGATGACCTAAAGGGGGGAAAAAAAACTTTTACTGGCCAGTCAGCCAGTTGTTTCTTGTTGATGCTTTTTCTGCATCATACTGTGTCTGCAATTAGTCCTTCAAGTCAGCTGGGTTGAGGCCAGTTGTATGGCTGCACTTATTTAGCGGTTTCTGCTCCGTGTGACATTTTGAATAAAATATCCTTCATCAGGGAGAGTGACAACGACTGCTAGGTTGACATGTGAAGTTGTGCTGTAGCCCTGGGATGTGGCGTCATGCATTATTTGGCAGGAAGATAACACTAATTTTGCATTAGACTCACGGCCCAGTGCATCGGCATGTTTTTACACACACGCGCACACGCACACACACACACACACACACACACACACACACACACACACACACACACACACACACACACACACACACACAATCATGCATGTTTGTCACCTCTCTCGACATTGTGTACAAGAATGTAGGTCAGACAGTGCATATGAACATTAGTATTTGTGTGTGCTGTGAGTGGATGCACACACACACACGCACACACACACACACACACACACACACACACACACACACACACACACACACACACACACACACACACACACACACGATCCAGCGGTAGGTCAGGTTAATATTTAATTGGCCTGATGGACGGTGTCAGTTGCTCTACAAGACAAACATCATTATGACACACTAAGTGACCGAAATCTAATTAGAGCTGAAAATCACATTATAGACGCTCAGTGATACAGTATATGAAACTACTCAGCATCCCCTACCTACCTTTTTTTTTTCTTTTTTTACGCTGCTCCCTGTGGTAGCAAAAACAGTACTGGTTAAACTAATAATTGGCGATCCATGATTATACAGAAGGTCACAATAATCAGATCAGCTGCGTAGGACAAGGAATTAGGGTTGATCTGATCAAATATGTGGTTGTGTTTTGTTTTGGGTCATGCCCGAAAGTGATTTTTCGACAAAGCAATTTAAGTGTGTATTCTGCCCATATTTAGTCATTTCCCATGCCCGCAGCGTAACTTGGCGTCCTTGAAGCAATCATCACTTAAAATTAGAACACTCCCTACTGGAGACCTTGTAGAGACACACAGACATAGGAATGCACCAGTTGACACAAGCTAAGAATCGGTTTAGGAGAAACCAAAGTCCTGATGCCTCACCATGAGTTTTGGTACCGACCTTCTGATCATATAAATATTTTGTGAATCCCTTCCGTCTTTACACTCGTAATATGCAGCCATTTGTCTGTAACTCACGGATGCCCGGAATATTCTGTTATTAAAAGCTTCGAAGAAACTGTTCATCGACTCCAGCCTGTATTTGGATAAGCAACATCCTCTTCATCCGGAATTCAACAAACACGCGGGGGAAAGACCATTTTCCCCAACACAACCTAATGCTCATAATCATCACCATTCTGAGCTGCTATTTCTCACCTAAGCAAAAATCCTGTGTGTGTGTGTGTGTGTGTGTGTGTGTGTGTGTGTGTGTGTGTGTGTGTGTGTGTGTGTGTGTGTGTGTGTGTGCGCGTGCTATAATTGATGCACAATGAGGGCATAAACAGCTTCCCCTTTGGTTACATGCTTTTGCACTTTGATTGTGTGTGTATGTGCGTGTGAGTGTTGGACTGTGGCGTACATGAAGCAACAGTTATGTTTTTAGATTTTCTGCATCTACATCGGGATTTGTTCATTGTTAATCTGCACAGGGGTGGCGGGGTGGTCCAAGTCAAAAGCATGCAGCGTAAAATAGGAAATCTTCATCATGCTTCTGGGAACTTAGGATGTTGAAAATGGGGAAAAAAAATGTTCACCGCAGTTGAAAATAAACCACAAAGCTGAACTTTGGTACAGTGCTTTTGGGTAAGGGACTAAATGCATCCAATATGTGACAACAATGAAAATGCATAGAAAATCATAGTGCCAAAGCCTTTCTAAATTTAGTTGATTATAGGCTTGGGAAATGTATATTTTTGCTTGCTTGTATCTGAGATGTCTTTTTCATGAAAGACCTCTCTCGTCTGAATTTGTGCTCCTTGAAGCACAGTCTCTGATCTGCCTCTCAGATACGACGGTCTTCATGTTGAGGACGTGCACTTTGAAAGCGCCGCCCTATCACAGCGCCGCGCTTCAGCCTTGACCATGGGCGCTATGTCCTTGTTCTCTCCTTCTGCCGATTCCCGCCGTCCCTCACTGTTTGCGCTGAACAGATGCCAGCGCTGGGTAAAGTCCTCTCTGTTGGGGCCACCAGCAGCATACTGGTTTATAATTAATGAAATTAGGGCCCATGTCAGCCGAGGAGGCTTCAAGTACCGTCATACGGTAGACTGCTCCCTTCAACAAGGGAAGAAATAGACTGTACAGCTGGATCACATGCTGCTTGAATAAACTTTGGCAAGACAAATGCTATGGATTCCATAAGTGCAACACAAAAGTCAGAAGGCTAAAAGTAATGTCATGTGTGGTCTTGAGATGATCAGTCCGACATGAAGCTAACGCAAAAGACACACAAGCATTCACATCCACACCTTTGGACACATGGCGCAACAACCAATGGCCCTGTCATTCTACTGGTGCCGCTCACTTGTCTTGCTAGTGAGGACAAAGAGCACACAGAGTATACATGAACCTTCAGCTGGACAACAGCGATACTGAATAAATGCTCAGACACCTTCCCATATTTGGAGCGTGCACATGTCACCGTGTGCACAGTTTTGCCTCACTAGTGACATGTAGTTGTTCGACTAGTATTGCAAGATTTTCAGACAATAAAGGGGAAGCAGTTGTGGAAAAAAAACATACTTATTAGACACGTTTTTTCCACTACTGGTGCACCTGAGTCATTTGACGACTTTGTAGTGCACTGAATTGTGTAACTAGAAGAGTATCAGTACGAGGACCTTAAGCTGGATATCAAGTGCATTCGGTGCCCGTTGAAGGCCCCCGTCCCAAATGCACCAAACTGCCAGCACCCAATGGGGCCCTTAGCCAATGCTTACCATTCTGCCAGACTCAGCTCATAGGTGGCGAGGAAGCAGTGGCGGTCTTTGAGAGGCCGTCTTTGATGGAAGCAAGGAACAGCGGCTGCTAATCATCCCTGTATAAATGGTTCAGCAGGCCGCGCATGGGAACCAGCGAAGGAGGGAAGGTGGGGTGAAATCTGAGACACCTGGTGGTGCTTTCTACAGCCCAGTGTGCAGCTGGTGCAAGAAAGCACATAACCCAGCTGTGGCTTCTTGACAGATCCCGAGACTTGAGCAGTGCATGCACTGATTGGATCCTATTATAGACCTCTCTGTCTGGCTGCTCAATTCAAAACTACAACGTGAACCAAGGTTTGGTGCAATATGTTACGTACGGTGCGCTCGTAATGATTGAGCGAGCGTGAAGTTAGCCTGTTGCGTTACATAATCACTGAGTGCCTCAACAGTGCATTGAGCAACAGCTGAGGTCAAAGCTCAGGGAGGCATTCATTTTAGAGCCACGACTCTGTCAAATTTTTAAATGCCTGTGAATGTATCCACATTCATCTTTCAGTGATTAACTACATGAGAATCATTGCACTCAATTCTTCTGCTCCACGTTGTAATGAGCACATATATATATATATATATATATATAGATATAGATATAGAGATATAGATATAGATATACTTTTGCCACCCATAATTAATGGGACAAAGAGAAGCAAACCTATTTGTTTTTAATTTTAGCTTGCATTTGCTGTGAATTTCTTTTATGGTTGTGCAACAGTTCGGCGCTCAACACATGGTATTTAAAGAAAGACAGGAAAAAGAAAAAAGAAAAAAACGGAACCACATTAAGTGTCCATACTCGAAGTACAGAATTGCTCCGTAACAAGTTATATATTTGAGTGTGTTGGCTGTGAATGCATAAGCTTGTTATTCGAAACCCTGTGACAGAGATCCAGTCTGTTAAGGTTGTTTACTTCATGCTTGTGTCTTTTTGAGCTTTGCGTCTGAGGCGGCCAACTGTACATAATGGTTGCATGCTAATCAGCTGTATAGTGCCAAAGCCCCATCTTGTGATTTCACTTCTAATTGAGTGCACAAGGGTTCGACATACAGACTCAGCAAATGAGCAAGTTAAGTTATTTGATGTGAAAAAAGGTTTATTTTAAAGAACATAAAAACATGCAGCGCTGGCTGTTGATTACGTTGCGTTGTGCTCAGCAGTTTGTAAAGTTTTGTGCTCTGAGTATTAGCTTGTTTATCAACGTGTGTATCAACATGCTGAGGCTTAGGGAGGGTGTGTGTGTGTGTGTGTGTGTGTGTGTGTGTGTGTGTGTGTGTGTGTGTGTGTACCCTTTTCAAGGTGGCCAAAAGCTAGCGCAGAGAGAGAGAGGGAGAGAGAGAGAGAGAGAGAGAGAGAAAATGACAGAACATGTGAGCAGAGGATCACAGGTGTGTTTGCAAGCTCCACATGAGAGCCTCCTTCCTCCAAAGCCCCTCTGCCCCCGGCCCTGAGCATCCTGAGTAATATCAGCCTGCAGAGAGCACCTGCGTCCTTATCCCACAACATGCGCACACACACGCACACACGCACACACGCACGCGCGCACACGCACGCGCGCGCACACACACACACGTATACTCGCACGCACGTCTAATGGCCCTTTATCGGTCTGCCATACGGATCTAATAGCCAGCTGTGTGCAAAGAGCCAACGGAGCGTGCCAACAGTCACTGATGCAGTTGTCATATTAGATGAGAGCAAATTTTACATGAGTCCTCACAAATACTTCAAAGCCAGACACATCTCGCTCACACACGTTTCATGTGACCTTAGCTCCAAAATGCGCAATGTAAGCGGATAAAGTAAACACCAAAAGTCATGGTAAGGAAAGTAGTAAATCTTTATTTTCTCCAGTAAATATAAAGGATGTAATAAATACAGATGTCTATTGTTGTTGCGCTGTTGAGCGTCACATCAAGTTCAGTTGCTGCAGCAACAATGGAACAATAAATTACGTGTCAGTGTGTACGATATTTGGGTCCAGTTTGTGTGGAGGTTTTGGTGCTGTTGTGCCCGTATGGCTTAAATGTGGGGGCTCATAAACCAAGAATGACAACGGCGGACATCAAATCTCACGGGTGCTTCACAGTTTTTCTCCCCTGTTGTTATCTCTGCTGCCCTGCAGAATTTGGGCTGTCTGAACTGCTATTTGGCGACAAGGATGATGTTGCTGGTGCTGAGGCTCTTCCATCATCACTCTCCTTCTGATTCGCTTCTGGCTCTCTCTCAGTTGCAAAGGTGTCTGCTGAAGCTCTTCCATCTTCACTGGAGTCCACGGGCACGGAGAGCTGCTCCTCTTCCCGTGCTGCCTCCCGGTTGTCCTCCTCAAGCCCTGACTCCCTGGAATTGTGGTGCTTGAAGTTGTAGCGCTGGTTCTGGAAGAACTTGACGATAGTATGCTTAGGCAGGTCCAGTTGGGCCGACAGGGTGTGGATGGCCTCCTGGTCCGGGTAGAGCCCCACGTCGCCAATGAAGCTCTGCAAGGTCCCCAGCGCCTCCAAGGAAATTCGCGTTCGTGAACGGGCCTTTTTTGCTTCCCGCAGGCCAGGGCTCATTCCCCGCCGAGGCCCATTTTCGGCCCCACTGAGGAGGGGTAGGGTTGTAAGCTGTGGGTGCGTGTGAAGAGGAGATAGGGCTCTCAGAGGTGGCAGGGGTGGCGCCTGTTAAAAAAACAAAAGATAAAAGAAGAATGGGTTCAACGCATCATACACCTTAAACTCCCATCCGTCAAACCCCGCTGCTCCTCCGACTCTGCAGTGACATCAATAGAAATCTTGTCAAAGCAGAAGTGCGATTGGCCGTCTAAATTCTCTCACATTCCGAACAACCACGTTTTGAGAGCGTATTACCGGGGTGGGGCGGCCTGCACTTCAAAAACCCATCAAATAGACAGGACCAAAATAGGCATCATTTTGGTCCTTTTTCCCGTGATCAAAAATTATAGGCTGCATTCAGAATAAGATTGAGGTCGAGTCTGACTGGCAAGAATTTGGGGTTTTGTTGGAAGAGGTAGGGGACGGTTGAGCAGGGACGGCGTGGCCGAGTCATTGACCATGTCCTTTTAAAATAACTTACGATACAAAAACAAGACAAGCTGTAGCAGACTGCAAAGCAGGAAACCTGGCTCTCTAAAAATTCATTAGCTGTACAACCTTTGATTTGGGCCCATAATTCTATAGTTCCAGACGCTTGTACCTGATGCTCGGGGAGGTGAAGGACAGCGGGGAGCTTATCACCGTGCTGCTGCCTCGCCTCCTCCTCATAAACTCGATCGCGTTCAGCCTGCGGGATGGAAAGAAACCTGCGAATGGTGCACAGGTTCTCCCAGAGTGTGCGATTCTCTTGGCTTGGATTTTCTTTCCATCGGAGTAGCTCACACAGCCAACCCTGGCAGACGAGGTGACAGTGACAACATTTGAACATTTGCCCACTAAAGCACAGAAACCTGCAGGAAAACGACACATCGAGAAGTGCCGCCATTGCCTGATTTTTGCACTAGCTGTGACTTGGAAATGAATTATTTTCATGGGATCGTCCCTCCATCATCTCAGCTTAATTCTTGTCACTCTGAGATAAACAAATCTATTTACAGGAAACCGAAACCCCAGAACTCACTTGGCTTTTGTTTGCAGAGACTTTTGCAAACAGACATTGGGAGACCTTAGCCCTCTTCATTTCCCGTTGGATCTCCTCGTAGATCCTTGATGTGATGTTCACTAGCGAGTCCATCTTAAGTGGAGTCTCCACATTGGATTTAGTCTGCAGACAAGAATTACAATCTGAAGGTTCTTTTGAGCGTTTTGATGTTTGATTCTTTACAGTCTACAGTGAGCTTATTGGTGTCGTGATGCTAGTCTTGCTATCTTAAAGCAGCGGATGTGTACTGGCATTTACTGCTTGATAGTCAAACAGCAGAAGGCACAACCATTCAGGTCTAGTGTCGGAAAGGCTTAATTCCACCCCTGTAGGGATTTGGCTAACCTGGATGAAGACGTAACCAGCAAGACCTAAGGAACTGTTGCCTATGCACAGACTGGTGGAAATATAATTGAGGGAAGTTCACCCGGCTGCCAAAATGCATCCATACTTCCGCGTGCCCTCAACTTGAGAACTTTCCCGCTTGTATAAAATGTTTTAAAGTACCAACAAAAATGGCAACATATCATCTAATCAGCAGCTAACTTTTGGAGCTCGTGAATGATCGAAGGGCTGACAGTCACAAGAAGGAGTCATGCCATGTGGCCAATGAAAAAACATCTTCCTGCTCTGCATTTCTTTGCATCTATGTCATTGTGGTACACCAATATTTTGTCAAATCATTTATAAAAAATAGAATAGTTTTCCTAAAAATGAAAAAAAAAGGACCATTTTGGGGAATTAATCAATTCTCCCTGGTGAGAATGCGTGTACCTGCATGTGTTTGTGGGTGTTGCCATTGGAGACGTGGTTGTGATTTGTTTGACTATTCCTCTCTCGCTCTCCCTGGTAGATGCGGTCTCGTTCTCCTTCTGGTAGACCCAGGAAAGCCTGCATGGCCTTTAGGTTGACCAGCAGCGACTGTGAGGCCGAGCGGGGATCTTCCTCCTTGCGCAGGATCTCTGACAGCAAGCCCTGCCCGTGCATGAAGAGCAGACGCGCTGTTGGGGATTACCTCCATTGGACATACCAGCGGGGAACATTTGGCCAGTTTACCTGAGTGCGGTTAAAAGCCACCCGGGCAAAGACAGCTTGAGAGACACTGGCTCTCTTCAGCTCGCTCCGAACTCGGTGGTAGATGTCAGAAGACACTTCAGCTCCTGAATAGGTGGGATCAGGAGGGCCCTTGCACGTGCGTGAAATAGGCGAGTGGTTGACGTACGGCTGGGGGAGCCCCTGCACAGGCTGCTGGGAGAGCAGGCAGTTGGCGGCGAGTTGCTGGTTGATGAGGTGCGCCACGGCAAGCTGATGGCGCATAAGCTGTGGGGGCAGGAGGCCGCCGTGGCCCAAATGAGCCGGAGCCCGGGGGTGCAAAGGGGGGCTGGGCGAAGGATTGGTGGAGTGTGGCAGGCTGGAACTCTGCTGATCCAGTAGGCAATTTTGGAGGCTTCCAGGGCCACCCAGGTAGGGCAAAAGAGAAGGAAGACGCCGGTTGAGGATGCTCGGCTCCCAATCTCTCTCTCCTGTGTGAATACGCAGACAAATGTTGTAAAGTTCTTATTCTGTTTTTATCTTGCAATCCATAGAAAGTCAGAGTGAAGACAAAATGTACCATTTACATCGGATTTGTCCTGGGGCTGCCACATTGTCTCTGCATATTCACCTGAAGAGGATACCATCAACAAATCACATCATTCCATGTGTCAACGAATGAATTCATGGGACAGTTTTACATTTCAACAATTCCAATGGTATGCATAAACAAAAACAGTAATGACAAAAACATTTTCTGGAGTCGTTTTTCGCACTGCAGAAAATGGTACACTTCATTTTGCCCCAAGTGCTCCAGTTTTTGTGTAACACGTTATGGGCTATTTTTCTTTTCGTTTTTTTCAGCATTTTGGAAGGCTAAAACGAAGCTTACTGGCCCAGACATGCAGCTTAAACTGAACACTTCACACTACTATTTTTTTAAGCTAGTTTCCAAGAACACGACCTGAACTGCCAACGGATTAGTAGAACATCCTGCATCTATTAGACCACTGTAAGAGGAGATTTCACTTCACTTTGTCGCAAGATGTTTTTCTTTTATTCACTTTTCCATGCAGCCAGTGGCTTAATTTGAAACAGGTGAGTGTTTATCAGGACTTTTGAATGGCCAGCTAAAGCTACGCTTATCCTCGAGTGATTGTAGCCTCAAAAATGGCTCAGTGTGCAATCTGGCATATGCATCCTGGACTTTCTGAGGGTTAATGGTAGCTTCAGGCATATTTTTGTGGGTGAGCATTCAAATTGCGGCTACTGGCATGCGATTTCTTCAGCTTTGTTTTGACACAATAACAATCAAGAATTGCAAGAATCAACCTGATTGTGTTTGCTATATATGTGCATCGGTTATTTTCATGACTGCATGCCATGTAAATACAAGTGCTCTCTTGCACTTAAACTGCGTAATTAAATATGCCCTACAATTGAAAAAAAAGATTTCTTGCACTTTAAAAAAAATGCCCAATTAAAAAAAAACAACCACAAAAAAACAAAACAAAACAAAACAAAACAAAAAAACAATAACATATAGAGAAGGTATTTGGGTATTAGGTATTTGGATTTTACATCCGAAACTGCAGAAGAAAATGTTGTTGGCTACTTTGTTGCCACAAGTTTTTCATCTGCCCTTTTTCTGTAGTTCTTGTCCTCATTAGGGTCTCAGGTAATTGGAGCTGACTTTGGGGCAACGGGGAGCGCACAACCATGGCCCAGTCGTCATTCAATCGCAGGGCACATATAAACAAAAAAGCATTCACACCTATGGCCAATTTCGACTCTTCAGGTAAGCTGGCATGCATATTTTTAGAATGTAGGAGGAAACCGAGCCTTTGCAATCGTCACAGAGAGATGTTAGAACGGAAATTTGAACCCCAATCTCCTGATTGTGAGGTTTACAAGGTAACCACACTGTCATCACACTTTGTGCTATGAAAGGTTGCAACTGTAGCTCCTGAGCGAAAGCGACTGTATGCTCTCGAGATAACAGATGGAAACCGCGCACTTTGTGGGCAGCGTTGCAGTGGGATAGAAGGAGGCAGATGCCGCAAGATGAGCCGATCAACTGCTTGTGGAAGGATCTTCAGCGTGCTGCGAATGTCTTGTGTATGAATTGTTCATCTTCTTGAAACAAAATCGCACCCATTCTCAGCCTATTCATTGACTCCTGCCACAAGATTATCACCAAAAGAACCGGAAAAATCACACAACAGTCCATCCAATTTCAAAGGCGTGCTGGAGACATAGCTGAGCTGACGGTCAGTGAGAGGGGAAGTTACACAGTCAATGAGTGTAAACGCCCGTAAATCCCGATTTAATATTTTGCTCCCCCCGTCACCCCCTTCATTACTTTGAATTACGTATTTTCAGTCTTATTAGATCACTTTCACTGTACGGTCTTTCAGTCATTTTAAAAAGCTACTCTATTTTTTTCTTTTTAAATCTTTTGTTGAGGTGTTTTAAATGTTGTTAATCTTCATTCTTTTTGTAACTTGGGTAAGATACCTTTGTTTTTTCCTCTTTGTTGTGGACTGTCTTGAGCTGTTTTGTTTGTAAACACTTCGAGGTGTTGTACCTTTGCTTGTGTGAGGGCATTGAGTTGGCTTGTGTATGAAATGTGCCATTTAAATCAAGCTGCCATGCTTTAGCCTACACGGGTCACTGTAACAGAGGTCGCCATTTCATTGAAGAATTTCATTTCCTTTCATTTCCTGCAGTTAGGGGTCGCCAGAGAGTGTCCACCTTCTCCTCCCGAGCCCGTCTTCTACATCCTCCTCTGGAACCTCATCAGTCAACCTTCTCTCAGGTCTTCCTCTCGCTCTCCTGCCCGGCAGCGCCATCTTCATCAGCCTTCTAGCAATATACTCAGTCCTCTGGACGTGTCCGAACCATCAAAGCTCTGCGCACTCTAACTTTGTCCCGGAAACATCGAACCTCTACATTTCCACCCCCTCCAATTGTGCTTGGAGTTTTGTCTTCAGTGCCACTATTTCGTACAGCCTCGCCACAGTTTTATAAACTTTCCCCTTCATCCCAGCAGAGACTTTGTGGCAAATTATTAGAAACATTACAGCACCACTTGAAACGTGACAGTGGCATTGCTTATATGGCTTTTGTATTGGATGTCATTAGATTGTATCGGTGGATGGAAAATCGTGGCTGATGAGTGTGTTATTAAGCTGTAGAAAAGATTCGTCAATTACTTCTGCGGGGGCAGTTTGGTTTATCGTTTGATCAATGATCTGCTGGCATTTGGTGGGAAGTCCGTTTCAGTTATCGGAGATTTGAATGGTTCGTCCCCACTGTACTGAATCTGTTTCTTGTTACAATTGTGTTGGGTTGACGATCACGTGGGCTATTAGGAGAAGAAAAATGAGAGTGAGGTTTGGCAGGGTGTCAAATTTGTACCACCATGTGTTGTATGTGCGTGCGCGTGCGAGGAGCGGGGGCTTTGCTGCTGCTGTTTTCTATTACGATTCAAGATGGCTTAGTTCTGCCGTGTGTATTAAGAGTGACATTAATGTGGACCACGTGTAACGTCCTTCCGACCATAAGCCGTCACTGACGTATGGCGCATGAACTTGACACTTGAGCTCAAGCACACACAAAAATATGGCTTGAAGGGAGAAACAGAAGAGCAGGAGCAAGTGCGTGCATGTGAGCCGTCACCTTGGATGCGTTTGTAACGTTTGTACCAGCGTCCAAACTCTTGGCATTTGGACACGGAGACGTTGGCATAAAAGGAACTGTTGACGATGGCAGAAATCATACTCTGTGGGAGAAAGAGGGAGAGAGAGAGAGAGAGAGAGAGAGAGAGAGAGAGAGAGAGAGAGAGAGAGAGAGACACACACACACACAACATTGGGCAAGGTTGAATACAATATGAAAGCAGGTAGATTCCACTAATGTAAATTACAGTCCCTAATTTACTTTATACTGTATATGCTTCTTTTTTTGCCTGTCTGGGCGTTCCGGCCTCGCCCGCGACACATCTGACAGTTTGGTAAAAGAAGGTAGTCTGTGCTCGGCATAAGAACACCATTTTTGTGTCGGTGCAATCGTTTAGTTCAACATCTTTGTGAATTTGGCAGATGTGCTATGCCTCATTTGGAGTTTCTGGCTCTGCCCCCGGCGCATCTGTCAATTTGGTTTTAAAAAGTAGACTCGATTGTAGACTGGCAAAAACCTGGTCTAAGTCATAGCACAGGTGGTCCAACGCAATTTTGATGTACTGTATTTGATCAAGGCGTAGGCAGACAGATACACTACGCCATAGGTGTCAAACTCAGGTCCTGGAGGGCCGCTGTCCTGCATGTTTTCCAAGTCTCCCTGTTGCAAAACACCTGATTCAAAAGATCAGATCATCAGCAAGCTCTGCGGAAGCCTGACATTGAACCTGTTCATTTGAATCAGGTGTGTTGCAACAAGGAGACTTTGAAAACATGCAGGCCAGCGACCCTCCAGGACCTGAGTTTGACACCTATGCACCACGTGGATATATGTGGTGAATCTCATGGTATTTCATTCATAATATGACACTAGTGTGGGACAATCCTTATGAATCATTGTCGAAATCAGTTCATTAAACAGATTATAATCATTAATATCTGCGAGGGGAGATTTTCGGTTCACCTGCCAATATCATGCACGAACCCCAGTGAGTCTGTTTCTGTTTCCGCAATGTCAAACAAGGCACACTCGGGTGTGCGCTCTGTAATGACTTGATTTTGCTGCAAATTAAGGATGCAGAAGCATTGGCCGGGAAAACACTACGGGCTGGCAACCAGTTGAGGGTGTACCCCGCCTACTGCCCGAAGACAGCTGGGAGAGACTCCAGCACGACCCTCGTGAGGATCGCGGCTCGGATAAATGATGGATGGATGGAAGCGCTCTCTAGCTCCCTGAACACACCCACTCTCACAGTGGTGTTCGGGCGCCAGAGTGAATTTCCGAACGGAGTCTAGACAGCTATGTGTGCTGCTCCTACCTACCCGAGAGAGTGGACACTCCTTAGGCAGAGCGTTCTGATTGGTCTCTCCTAGCACCTCTTTGAGGGCCTTCCTCACTGTGGCATGCGTCCACTGTTCAGAGGGCAGCTCCTCCAGACGGGCAAACCTGCATATGTGAAAAGTTGCTTTTAATTCTCAAAAGAATAAGCAATTTATTTTAGTGTATTCATTGTATTTATTTATTTGTTTGTTTGTTTGTTTGTTTGTTTGTTTTGGAGCTCATCACACACTCAAGACTGGAGGACCTGTGCAGCAGGATCCGAAGCGTGACCATGTGATAAACGTCCAGGAGCATGTCTGCCACTGTGGCTTCTGGAGCATCTGTCAGGTTGTGGATGGGCATCGGCTTCCATTGGCCCACCTTGATGATGCCTGCACAACACACGTGTGGGGGGGGGGGGGGGAAGCAAAACTAAATGATGATAACTACGAATCTGTGTGACCCTCCCAAAAAGGCTCTTTGTTGTGTTCAATGTTGAGACAGCCCAATTCAAACACAGACTGTGTGTGTGTCATCACTGCATGAGGTTGCTACTGATGGGCCGAAGGGAACAAAAACAAATGTTTCCTTAGAATCTGAACTTGACCAATCTGAGTGTAAGCATGTGAATGTCAACTCAGAGCAATGTTTTAGTGCGGAGGTATTGAACAAAGAGCATGATGTCATCTTTTTCCTATGTAACGGCAAACGCGCCTCTTTGCAGCTTTTCGGCTTCCTACGGGTGGCAAAATGTTCAAAGGGATCGAGACAATCAAATGTCAAGTGGGCTGCCTCCAGAGGAAAAATACTTCAAATAGTGCTCTGTACCTTATGTCAGTCAGTGTTTCTAAAATCCTCCATTGAACCCCGCGTGCTGGAAGTCTGCCAGCTTAGAGTAAGTGTGACTGAGCCACAACATGCAGCCTAATCAAAGAACACCTCTGTTGCTTTAAAAATACTTTCATGGGCCCAAGCTAGGGCAAATAAACTGGAATCAAAAGAAGAAGAAAAAAATCGACTGTGTAATTGTGGTTGTGACCACACTTGAGGAGCGACATTGGGACCACGCCAAACCAAAAAAGTCTTGATTTGAAAAGAAAAGGCTTTGTTTGGGCGGAGGAGGGTCGCGTACAGGGCGTTACCCACTTGGTTGAGGCGCCCTGTGTTTAGGACACAAGCAGGAATGTCATACCCGACAATGCTTTCATATTTATGCTGAAGAAAAAAAAAAGACAATTTTTTTTTAAGTCTTGGAAAAAAAAAACAACAACATGCAGTAATTAGTCTTTATTGTCTAAACTTTCTGGCACGCAGAGCACTCATGTGGTGGAGCCACCCATCTGGAAAACAGCTACAATCTATTCATTGCCGCTGTTAATAATTCATTACTCATGAATTACCAAACAAAATAGCGGCTGAGTGATAGGGGTTTTTAGATAGGCGTTTTCCCAGACATGAAGTACCGGAGATATTGTTGTTTCAGATTTCGTAAATGAAGAGAAATACAAATAGTTTTTCACTTGAAAAAAAGGGAAAACAGAGTTTTGATGCAACTAACTGCTCATGAAGTAGCAGACTGCTTTTCCTTGTTAATTAAAATAAAAATCAAGATGAAATTGTGGCCACAAAATAGCGAGAATGTGCGCACAATATACAAATTTATGGGCTTAATATCCTTCCCATGAACAACTTGGACGTGTGGGAAAACAAATGGCGCACACCTTCTCTTGAAAGTGAAATATGACATGTCCTTAAAATGTTTTTATCACTAGGCTGCAAAGCCAAGACTTTTGCTTCATCCCCAGCCTCAAATAAACTTCAAAATAAAAACCATACAATCCTAGTCCGTTGTCTTTCGCCCCGGTTTCTACCAATACTTTACCCTTTCAGGAAAAGTGGCCACAAATTAGCGTGTTGGATACACATTATAATTCTCTTGTGGCCGACATTGATTTTTTTTTTCTGTCTGAGGCTGCGTAGTTCCCAATGGAGTAAACGACGGAAATAAACACACACACCTCGGGCCTGTACAGCCGAGCCTTGCGTGTAGCCCAAAGACATCAGCGCCGTCTCCACTAGTTGCGTGAACAGGATGTCTTTCCGGATCAGCACAAATTCGGCGTGACTGTGACCGCGCTGCTCGCCGTCACTCGCCATGTCTGCATATTCCACAACGCAGTAGACAGGGATTGTCACACCTGGTACAGAAGAGTACAACAGGCCACACGTCGGACCCAAATTCACAATTACGTTAACACCTCAAGATGCAACCAAACGATGTGTTGAGCTGATGCATCTCAAAGTGAGAGTCACGTTTTACAGGATGGGGAGGAGCTAAGTTTAGCCTGGGTTATTAGCGGAAGTCACGGAGAGTCTCACCTCCTGGTCTCAGTGGTGAATTGCTATTAAGTCGAGCTTGTGGAGTGTCCGGGCAACTGTTGACGTCCAGAAGGTTCATCTTGCACAGCGGCGATCCACTTGGGCTGTTGCTCCCACCACTGAAGCCGCCCTCCTCGGGGCCGTCTCGAAGACTGTCAGTCCCGCCTGCTCCGCCTTGCTCACCTGGCAAAAAACCTGAAGAACATCAAGAGACAATGAAGAACAGCTGGTGAAGACTCAAAGACCCAAAGAGGTTTTTTTTTTTTTTGTCTGTGCCTTGGCCAGGGGGGTAATTTCAAAAAGATGACATTAACAATAAAGAATTTGATGCATGCTGAAGTCATATTTAACAATGAAATACGATGACATCTACCAAATACGTCCACGGAGCTCAGAATCTCTTTCCCTGAACCTTGATCAAATTCCCCCAAATCGTGTTACACCACCTGCGCCATATTCACAAACATGCAAAGGTTGGCTTTTTCCCGCACGAAAATCAAGCCGTGCTATTTTCTAGGCCCGACTGTATGTGCGTTGTTTACAGAAATAAAGCCCAGACATGCGTTTCTGTACGTGTTCTATTTCTGGAAGCCAAGACATCAAATTATACCAGACTTTCTATAGCAATGTTTCACAAGGGATGGGGAGGATTTTTTTTTTTTTACAAGGAGTCCCTTCCACAACTACCACATGTAGCTCTAAATGCCACCGATTTTTTTTTAACATTTTCACCCAAAAACTCATAATAAGAACCCAATTAAATTCACGCTTGCCAGGATGTCAGATTTATGTGATGATAAGGCACCACAATCATTTGAGCTTTTAATTGGCCCAAAGCTAAGGTACGCTTGAGTATTTGGTTTGTTTGGTTTACTTTAATGGCACACCGATCCTCATGTATGCCCTTTTTAAAAATGATACGAGGCTCATTGCAAATGATTTTGTAGACACCAAGCTATGGCTCGCCCCTCACCCCAGTTTGCAAATCCCTGCTCAATATGACCTGAAACCATTTATTTACACACAAATCAGCTAGCCAGCAGGGCGGGAGACATCTTGACCCACAAGCATTTTTCAGGAGACGAGTATGCGCGCTTTAGACAGACAGCTGTTTGCACTGGGCCTCAACTTCCAAATCTTAATAATGCAAAGATGATGGTGACTAACGCTGGTGTCCAAACAATTAAAAAGTCTCTGTTTCATTAGTAAGGTCTCGCCTGTTCCAGCTCATCAAAACACATGTGGATCAAAAGGAGATGAGACTTGCCATTTGTCAAACAAGTGGCTTTTGATCTCAAAAGTCCCTTCGGCTGTAAGGGACTTTAAAGGGTTTGATTTGAAACCATTGAATGGAGCACAACTAGATGCTTCTGACTGCAGTCTTAGAAGACTTTTTTTGTTTGTTTTTAACAGTAACCTTGTTCAGTGTCGAATCTAGCAAAAACACTTTTACTACAAGCAAACTACAAGCAGCACAGAAGTCCAGAAGTTGTTAACTTTTATTGTGATGAAATAAAAATAAATATAATGAGAAGAAGCCGGGCACACTACATACATCCTAACAGGACTTGTCACAGCAAATAAATAACAACAAAAAAACAGCACCCACAAAAAAAAAAAAAAAAAAAAAAAAACGCACCCAAAAGTGTTGCCTTAAAGAACATCACTTAATATCTTAGAAATTAAACATTAATTACGCATTTTTGAACTGATCTCAATGGGGAGAAGTGTTAATTTTTGTTTGTGTGTCCTATGTACAAACACTGCGGAACATGGGAAGACGGAATGGCTCGTTAGTGAAGACAAGAACGATCCAAATTCATATGAATGAAATAATTTCATCAATTAGATAATTATAAACAGTGTCCGTGAATGCTCTTTACAATTTGACAATTGTTTTACAACCCCCTCCAAAACAGTCAGATCCATGCAAACGATCACAAAACATGGAGTAGATCTCGAATTATTTCTCTTTTTGAAATTCGCTTCCCAAGATTTCCCAAATTGTCAAATGGCAGGCAAATTTTAAAGAGACTTTACGGACCAGATGATGAAAACTTAATTATAATTCTAGTGATGCTACTGCATGCCAACACGCAAGTCGACATGTTTGTATGTATTCGCAATCACTTACTTTTCATGATGTCCCCTTGCTCGCCTGTGAGTCAAGTGCATCCATTGGGCAAGTTGTGTGACTCCAAGATGACAGCAAACTTTTGCTTGGCGAGCTCACCCGCCTGTGCCCACGAGATGAAGAACATCACTTAATATCTTAGAAATTAAACATTAATTACGCATTTTTGAACTGATCTCAATGGGGAGAAGTGTTAATTTTTGTTTGTGTGTCCTATGTACAAACACTGCGGAACATGGGAAGACGGAATGGCTCGTTAGTGAAGACAAGAACGATCCAAATTCATATGAATGAAATAATTTCATCAATTAGATAATTATAAACAGTGTCCGTGAATGCTCTTTACAATTTGAAAATTGTTTTACAACCCCCTCCAAAACAGTCAGATCCATGCAAACGATCACAAAACATGGAGTAGATCTCGAATTATTTCTCTTTTTGAAATTCGCTTCCCAAGATTTCCCAAATTGTCAAATGGCAGGCAAATTTTAAAGAGACTTTACGGACCAGATGATGAAAACTTAATTATAATTCTAGTGATGCTACTGCATGCCAACACGCAAGTCGACATGTTTGTATGTATTCGCAATCACTTACTTTTCATGATGTCCCCTTGCTCGCCTGTGAGTCAAGTGCATCCATTGGGCAAGTTGTGTGACTCCAAGATGACAGCAAACTTTTGCTTGGCGAGCTCACCCGCCTGTGCCCACGAGATGCGAACACAGGCAGCGACAAGTCTGCAAATGCTTCAGCTGCTGAGAGGAGGCAAAAGGAGGCAGGCTGCCAAGTCAGGAGGGAGGGGCCCCAGCAACATCATGGCCCTCAAAATCATCATCACTCTCTGCCACTGGTCAAATGTAATCAAGGACAAATATTTTATTTACTGTGCTTAAGTAGATGTTTCAGGTATATGTACTCAAGTATTTATTTTCCTGAAGAATCAATTTTTTTCCACATTTCATTTGAAAACAGAAATCTATACATTTTATTCCTTACATTGATCAAATGGCCTCATTACTTTTTGCAACACAGGTGGATGACAACAAGATGTAGAAAAAGACGGAACTGGAGAGCAATAATGTCAGTCGCGGTAAAGATTTGGATTGATTGACAGGAAGTTTGGCAGACAAAACAGGGAGAGCAGTGCTGTCAAATTCAACAAATTCTGAGAAGCAAGATATCCTCCGTCCGAGAATTGGTTGATGTTGGGAACACGCTGTTTTGTTCGCATCAAAGTCAAACCACTGCTTGCTTGATCTTGAAAAAAAACCACAATTGTGATGTGTAACGGGATTTTTTAGATTTAGATTTTTTTAAGATAATAACTAGAGGAAACTATTTTCTTTACATTTGATCAAAACGGATTGATCGTGAACAGTTTTACTTTTTCACATTTCAGAATCTACTTTTTAATAATAAAAAACCGTTTCGGATAAAGAAATTGATACTTGTACTTGAAACGTACTTGTACGTTTACTCTTTTTCTTTTTTTACACACAAATACCGTTTTTTAATTATTACTTACAGATTGTGACTACTTTCCCTACCTCTGCTTGTGGCAAGTAGCCTAATATTATAAACTGTGGTTAGGAGAACGTGATGAATATGAACAACACCATTCCAAAAAAAAAAAAAAGCTAATTAAAACATGTCACGTGGGGAAACAAGTGCAACTCATTCCGCGCATTTGTCTCACTCGCACCATCTTGAGGTGCGCATGCGGTAGTAAAACACTGACCCTGAAGCTTCGTGAAGATCTTGAACAGCAGCCCACTGTCGTTTGCACCTCCTTGCACTCCGCATCTGACTACTGGAATATGATCACTCACATTCAAAATAGACGGCTGGTGAAACAATCCCAAATCAGTAGAGACAATTGCTGAAAACTATTTGAATCAAATCTTGTCAGTTTCGTCGAGTCAACAACAATATTTGTTAAACGTTGACATCTAGTGGTAAGGAAGGAGAGGAACAGCACCATGGTGCTCAACTCTCCATTAAAATCGCCAGACCTTTCTCGATGTGTCTTCAGCAGCACCACAGGTGTCACACTGGCCAGTTTCGACCTTGTTTTGTCATTCATTTTTCACACTTCAGTTACTCCTCTAGAGGGCAGACTGAGGTTTAACTTTTCAGTGGGGGAAATGTAACACTGCAAAAAAAAAAAAAAAAATTGAAATATCCTGACATACCTGTGAACTTCTCTGTGTCACCATTAGGGGACACTGCGACATACTTCTATATAAAAAAAATCATTAAAAAAATGAAAGCAGGGCGCCCGGGTTGACCAGTGGTTAGCGTGTCTACCTCACAGTGCAGAGGTACCAGGTTCAATTCCAGCTCTGGCCTCTCTGTGTGGAGTTTGCATGTTCTCCCTGGGCCTGCGTGGGTTTTCTCCGGGTACTCCAGTTTCCTCCCACATTCCAAAAACATGCATGGCAGGTTGATTGAACAGTCTAAATTGTCCCTAGGTGTGGTTGTCCGTCTCTGTGTGCCCTGCAATTGGCTGGCAACCGGTTCAGGGTGTCCCCCACCTACTGCCCGAAGACGGCTGGCATAGGCACCAGCACCCCCCACTACCCTTGTGAGGATAAAGTGGATCGGAAAATGGATGAAAGCAATGACAACAGAAATACCTTACATATACACAAACAGTTTGAAAACTATTACACTGATAATAATGTTGGTTGGACTGCACAGCATGGATGATGGCAGGGACCATGGGTGTGTCTTCGACTGCGCCTAAGTGGCCCTCGGCTATCTTACAATGCCGTCGACCAGTTGTCTCCAGGTATCAGTCTGAGTATGTTTCGGAGTTTCTCAAAGGTGTTCACAAGTGTCTACAAGTTGCCTACGGGTCCGAGTGTCGACAAGTTGCTCTCATGTGTCTGTAAGTCTGTCTGAGAAGTTGCCCATGGGTGGCTATGAGTCACTCATGAGTGGCTAAGGTATGTGCGTCGGTTGGACAAATAAGGGCCTGGGGGATGCAGACTCTGATCGTCCCTCGCATATTACAATTATTAAAGTGAAAAGCTGTCATTTGAGTGATCACTTATAATTTTGTATTTCCTAATTCGAACAATATACATGCCATATACATATATATACTACTACTAATGATCAGAAATGTCATCCAGTAAGAATAATTTTTTTAAATTGTTACTCAAAACTCACAGTGGCAATAATTTGCTACTTAGGTTATTTTTATTGTGTTTGTTTCATTGTGTTAATTGTACCAAAACTTGGTCTTTGACACTTTCCCACTAACATAAACTTCACCTAAGAAAAAGCACCGGTGCATATCTGCAGTTCAATCTGGTCGGTTCAGTACCTCAAACTGGATGATCAGCGTTTTTGGGGAAATGACCAATTACTGTTCATTTGTCACAATATACAGCCTTAGGTAAAAGTGTTAAATATGCAACAACTTCACTATACTTAAAATCAGTTTTTTTTTCTTTTGTCAGAGACCACACCCACCCCTTTGTAGTTTATTATTCTAGTTAATTTCATGTCATTCAGTTTTATACTCACCTTTTAAAAGTATTGATACAGTGAGGCTGATAGTTTTTGTAAATTTACTTTAAACTGAGCACGGCGTTTGACCGTGTCCCTCGGGGAGTTCTTTGGGGTGCTTTGGGAGGATGGGGTACTAAACCTACTGATACGGGCTATTCGTTCCTTATACTACGGATGTCAGAGTTTTGTTCGCATTGCCAGCAGTAAGTCAGATTCGTTTTCAGTGAGGGTTGGACTCGGTCAAAGCTGCCCTTTGTCCCTGATTCTGTTCATAACCTCGATGGATAGAATTTCTTGGCGCAGCCGAGGCGTTGAGGGGGTCCGGTTTGGCGGCCTCAGTATTACCTCTCTGCTTTTTGCAGATGATGTGGTGCTGTTGGCTTCTTCAAGCCAGGATCTCCAACTCTCACTGGAGCGGTTTGCAGCTGAGTGTGAAGCGGTTGGAATGAAAATCAGCAGCTCCAAATCTGAAACAACGGTCCTCAATCGGAAACGGGTGGAGTACTCTTTCCGGGTCAGGGATGAGATCTTACCCACAAGTGGAGGCGTTTAAGTATCTTGGGGTCTTGTTCACGAGAGGGAGCAGGATGGAGCGGGAGATTGACAGGCATATCGGTGCAGCGTTGACTGTGATGCAGACTTTGTATCGGTCTGTCATGGTGAAGAAGGAACTGAGCCAAAAGGCGAAGCTCTCGATTTCCCGGTCGATCGACGCTCGTACATTAACCTATGGTCATGAGCTATGGGTTGTGATCGAAACGAGATCCCGGATACAAGCGGCCCAAATGTGTTTCCTCCGCAGGGTGTCCGAGCTCTCCCGTGGAAATAGTGAGAAGCTCGGTCATCCAGAAGGGGTTCAGAGTCGAGCTGCTTTTGCTCCATGCTGAGAGGAGCGACATGAGGAGGCTCGGGCATCTAATTAGGATGCCTCCTGGACGCCTGCCTGCTAAAGCTGTTGCCCACGCGACATCAATGGTTGGTCTCTTATGTGACCTTGAAAATTAAGCTTTAGTTGTTCAATAAACACTCAAGTTTGGAACCTGTGAATAATTGTTTTTCCAATTCATGATTTACACTTGTGATTATGAGTTTGTCCATAATCAACCAGCCCTCCCCCTTAGAACAAATTCTTATACAGAGTTATTGAAAATTTGTTACGAAAAAAAATTTTTTGGAATAGAAACCCAGACTCAGAATAAAATTTATCTCGCCACCCAACAACTTCCATCAAAATGACAAATGAACAAAAAAAAGTAACCTCAAAATCAAATAAAAATAAACTTGGGAGTCACTACCAAAGAGGGAATGTAAATTGGTGGAATGTAGAAGTTAAGTGCAAACAAAAGCAAGCTCCTCAGATTCACCCTGATGGTGTTGACTGCCAACAGACATGCAATCAAGTGAGAAGGAAAATCGCTCCTTTGATATCTTCAACTTGTCTGATTGTCGCCAGGCGTGGCAGACGAAACCAAGTGCACTCAATAGCTCATCATAAAGCGTGTGACGCAAACTTGGGCGCACCAAGTTGGAAGGACCAGAATACTCGTAGGAGCTCATTCCTGAGCCGATCACTTGCATCTTTGTCACTCCCAAAGAGAATCTGAGCATACTTCAGCTGTATTAAACTGCGTGCATTAGGATCTCAGTGCAACATTTGATCATAATATACTTTTGGACAGATAGGAAACTTGACAAGGACTAAGTGGGACATTCCTAAAATGATTCAGGTCCTATTCGAAAGAAATGATTTACTTTATGACCATTGAAAGTTTTGAATCTGATCAAATGGCCACGGCGTGTGGAGTTCCTCAAGCGTCAGTCCTTGGACCCATGGTGTTACCCTTGGCCATCACAGTTATGCAGATGGCACATACAGTAGCTGTATTTATCAATGTTCTCAAATTACACCGGTTCAATGAAGGTGTTGTGTCACTGTCGAGAGCAAATTAACAAGTGATGATTAACCCACATTTCTTTCAACTAAACCAAAACAAAACTCAGGTGATTGTTTTTTGGCAAAAAAAAAAAAAGAATAGAGGATTGCTGTTAAAAACAACAACAAAAACAAAAAAACACCTGGAGTCAGTGTCTTTAGAAACCAAAGACCAAGTCTGAAATCTTGGTGTGGTTATTTTTTCTGATCTGACTTTTAGCAGTAACACTAAATCAATCACAAAAACATCATTTTACCATCTGAAAAACATGTCAAGACCGAAGTTACATGCTTCAAGCAGACTGGGAGAATCTTATACATGCCTTTGTCTCGAGAAGACTGGATTATCGTCACGGTCTTGATACTAGACACCCTCAAAAGAGCATCAAACAGCTGTAGCTAACTTCGAACACTGCAGCTCGGATTGTGACCACAACAAAAAGAACACAGCATATTACTCTAGTCGTAAAGTCTTTGCACCGGCTCCCAATCAAGTCTTGAACAGATTTTGAAATTCTGCTACTTGTCTACGGTATATTTCACTGAATGGCTTATGGCTCGAATGCATTAAAGAAATGATAATGGAAGATAAACCCAGTACGGCTGCATGGCCTGAAGACGCTGGTCAGTTCGTGGAGCCTAGATTTCAAAGCACACTTGGTGACGCAGCATTTAGTTGTTATGCTCACACAAATGGAATCAGCTGCCAACAGAAGTGAATTCAGCCCCAAGTATAAATCCAGATTAGAAGTAGTTCTTTTGCCCTAGCTATGATTAAGGTCTTCCAAAGCATTTTTTAAATCATGTTCCTCCAAATCTTGGACATGTACGTTCTGTTCGCATAATTTTAGTAAGCTACTTTTATTTCTCTATTTTGCTTTTAAATGTCTTTAACTCTTTTGTTTGTATATGCTTTTAAATATTGTACTTTTAATTCTGTAAAGCACATTGTGTATGAGACGTGCAATTTCAACAAAGCTGCCTTGCCTTGCTTTTTGTCACTTTTGGGTGAAAACCCGTGGGCGGCTGGGTGTTAATTTTATCCTCATCATCTTGTCATGGCTTTGAAAAATACCGGATGAGCTTCAAAAGAGTACACCTGAGAAGAAAACATCTTTATGGCATACCTGCAGTTGAATGTAGTCGGTTCAGTACCTCAAACAGGATGGTCAACTTTTTGGGGCGATGAGCACCCGCTGCTCATTTTTCACCAATTTAGCCTCGGGTAACATCGTTAACATATTTGCAGTTTTACACTAAGTGTTGCAGTGTGGTGTTGCCACAATAATTACACACTTCTGTTTTGTGGCCAGAAACCTGTTTTGAAGTGCCCCATCTCGTCTGGGTTTATTCGTGAAATATTCTATAATGTTGAGTTCAACTTTCACATGCAGAAGTTTTGGTATAGCCAATTGCTTTATTTTTGCCGTGCACATTTAGGTTTGTCACCAAATGATGTATGAGACAATAGCTTTTATTTCCAAAGGTTTACATCTGGATCTGATACACAATGTACACGAAAAAGAAAAAAAAGATGAGGCTACTTATTGGAGATTTTACATGCAGAAAGACAAGGGATGTTTTCGATTGGTCCGTCACCAGACTCGAACCCTATAAAGCATGCTTTTTAAGCACTCAAGTGAAAAGTGGGGAGCGGAACCACCGCCCCCTCAAATTTAACTGAAAGAAGTTGCAACTATCCATCCATCCATCCATTTTCCGATCCGCTTTATCCTCACAAGGGTCCCGGAGCCTATCCCAGCTGTCTTTGGGCAGTAGGCGGGGGACACCCTGAACCGGTTGCCAGCCAATCGCAGGGCACACAGAGACGAACAACCATCCGCGCTCACACTCACACCTAGGGACAGTTTAAAGTGTTCAATCAGCCTGCCATGCATGTTTTTGGAATGTGGGAGGAAACCGGAGTACCCGGAGAAAACCCACACGAAAACCTGAGGAAAACATGCAACCTCCACACAGGGAGGCCGGAGCTGGAATTGAACCCGGTACCTCTACACTGTGAGGTCGACGTGCTAACCACTGGCCCACCGGGCCGCAGGTTGTAACTAAATATTTGTACTCATTCCCTTCAGTCTATTCCAAATCTATCCATTCAAAACCATTTTTCTTAGCGCTATCTTGCAAGTTGTGTACCATATCCTGATATGAATGCCATGTAATAAAAGATGAAATGTTAACCTGTTCACAATTGGAATTGGCCTCACTGTGGCAACGCTTCTTTTGTGGTCTGTCTATCGAGCTGTCTGTTTCAACAAGCAAATGTTGATGTGTAACTCTAAAATTGCCACTGAAACGGGGAAAAAAACATGAACGTGAAGTGTTGTGATGTTTTTGTACTTTCGAAACTCAATTGTTTGTCCCTTTCTGTCCTCAGAGCAAATCATTAAATTCTTTCGATTGAAGAGACTTCTGCTGAACACCATTTTCTCCCCATGGATGAGACTTTTTTTTTTTTTTTGGTCAATTATCCTTTTTTTTTTTTTGCAAAGCCAGTTTGGGAGGTTGGAAAATTCTAAGAATGTGTCCAGTTGCCTTCAACTTGGTGGGTGTGCATATAGAAGAGGTGCATAAAAGCAGATGGCCAAAAACACTGAGCAGGCATCGGAAGAGACTTGTGCTCCACAAGTGCAGCCTTTACTGACTGCTCTCTATCCTCCCTCCCGCGCTTTATCCTCACAAGGGTCCCGGAGCCTATCCCAGCTGTCTTTGGGCAGTAGGCGGGGGACACCCTGAACCGGTTGCCAGCCAATCGCAGGGCACACAGAGACGAACAACCATCCGCGCTCACACTCACACCTAGGGACAGTTTAAAGTGTTCAATCAGCCTGCCATGCATGTTTTTGGAATGTGGGAGGAAACCGGAGTACCCGGAGAAAACCCACACGAAAACCTGAGGAAAACATGCAACCTCCACACAGGGAGGCCGGAGCTGGAATTGAACCCGGTACCTCTACACTGTGAGGTCGACGTGCTAACCACTGGCCCACCGGGCCGCAGGTTGTAACTAAATATTTGTACTCATTCCCTTCAGTCTATTCCAAATCTATCCATTCAAAACCATTTTTCTTAGCGCTATCTTGCAAGTTGTGTACCATATCCTGATATGAATGCCATGTAATAAAAGATGAAATGTTAACCTGTTCACAATTGGAATTGGCCTCACTGTGGCAACGCTTCTTTTGTGGTCTGTCTATCGAGCTGTCTGTTTCAACAAGCAAATGTTGATGTGTAACTCTAAAATTGCCACTGAAACGGGGAAAAAAACATGAACGTGAAGTGTTGTGATGTTTTTGTACTTTCGAAACTCAATTGTTTGTCCCTTTCTGTCCTCAGAGCAAATCATTAAATTCTTTCGATTGAAGAGACTTCTGCTGAACACCATTTTCTCACCATGGATGAGACTTTTTTTTTTTTTTGGTCAATTATCCTTTTTTTTTTTTTGCAAAGCCAGTTTGGGAGGTTGGAAAATTCTAAGAATGTGTCCAGTTGCCTTCAACTTGGTGGGTGTGCATATAGAAGAGGTGCATAAAAGCAGATGGCCAAAAACACTGAGCAGGCATCGGAAGAGACTTGTGCTCCACAAGTGCAGCCTTTACTGACTGCTCTCTATCCTCCCTCCCGCATGCGGTAAGTCGAGCACTCGGCGGCATCTAAAGCGATAAAAAATTTTGAAATTCAACCCATGTCTGCAAGACCGTGTCATGGGGAAGTGTCCCCAAATGGCAAGTCAATAGCTGCAAGATGCGGTCCCTTCAGCATCATGCAGCTATTGAATCGCGGTGGGAATTTGTCAGTAACTGACAATTCAATATTGTCGTAATATCAACAATATCTCAATATTGTGATTTCATAGGAAAACCATGTGGGACACGTTATGGTGCGTCTGTAACTGAAAAGCGGGAAACTTGTGTTCTTTTAAATGTGGAAGTGGGACTAAAAGCCTATAAGTTGCAGTCACAGCGGCGTGTCGAAAATCTAAAAGTTTATGGTCTACGTTTCACGTTTTATAAAGTGGAAATGGACTTACATGGTATAATTTTTTTTTTTTTTAAGTAAAACGTGGTTGTTTCAATGTTCAATGATGAAAGATGAGCATGATCAGACCTGACTTTTAATGTTTCAGCAATGAAGGCCAACGTGTTGCTTCTCCTGCTGGCAGGTGAGCCAACTTTAACATCACAACTTCTTTCTGCTTGCGCTCTTTTCATCGCCTCATCATTGACCAAAAAAAGTCTAACCGGGATACGCATTGAGCAGTTTTTCTCCTCTTTGTGCAACAGCTACGTGCAGCCATTTTGCCCGGACAGACGCGCAGTCTACCAGTCTGAACGACTGCCCTCTTAGCATTTTTGGGGAAACAAAAACAAATGTAGACGTGAGTAGCAATGTGGTCGGATAGTATTCTACTCGAAATTCTCCACTATGCTGATGTCGTTTTCTCTCCTTACAGATAAGACAGGGCACTAACAGCACTCAATTCTGCTTTACGGCGGATGATCCGAGCCTCTTCGAATGCGTTCAAATCTCCAGTGCAAATGAGTTGACCCACAATGTGGCGGTTGGGGTTGTCACAACTGAACTTGAAGAATTAGTCAAGGCACAACTGCCTCAGGTCGTCGGCACCGTGACCTGCTTCTTGGAAATCAACTTCTCCGCTGGCGGCCAACTGAGTGTGAGTCATTTGGGCCCAGATGTGCAACATTCATTACGACCAAGTACCTTATATTTCTTGTCTTTGTATGTGCTCAGATGAACATTTCTTTGATGAGCTTTGGATCCCAAACGGTCATGGGCGTGCACCTGACATCGTACGAGGAAGCATTTGTTGTAAGTATGCATGAATGCTGGGCCAGTATGCGTGAACGCTGGGCCTGTGGCTGACGCGTTTTGCGAGTCTAGTAAGAGAGCCGCTCGTAACATTGTCCATCTGCCCCTTCACGCAGGATGTACAGTCACTTGACAGCATAAGTGGTTTTACCGCCAACTTCCCCACGGCTGAAGGGGAGAATACAAAATACTTGGACCTCAGTGGCTGCAGGTTCGAAGGTACGCAAGCAAACGTTTCGGGGTAGCTCAAACGATGGCTAGCATGTCATGGTAACACGAATGAATGTAAAACACAGACCCATCCCTTTGAATTTGTAGGACAGGTCATCTTTCCGGCTTCAGATGTACCTTCCTCAGAAAACTGTATCAACCACTTGTGCAGCGCTCAGGGTGAATTAAGTGAAGAAGGAATTTGTGGAGCCAAGGAGACCTGTGTCACCAACACGTAAATAATTTGGTTGTCTAGGTAACACAGCAGTTGCTGTGCCAGTTGTTCTCTTGTCGCCCAAGCTCTCTTTCCTAAGATGCCAAGGGTCGAAAGCTCCGTTTCCTCGAGAGCCATATCCTGCCAGTTGTAGATCGCTCTCTCTACTCCAACACACCTGATTCACTTGATCATCATAGTTTCAGGCTTCTATAGAGCTTGCTGATGAGCTGACCGTTTGAATCAGGTGTGTTGGAGCAGGGAGACATCTAAAACAGGAAGGACGTGGCTCTCAAGTTCTCTACGCCTGATCTACCCCCTTCTGTTGTTTTTCCATCTCAACCCAACTGGTCACACCACATCACCTGGCTTTGGTTGGAGGTTTCATCCTCACAAGCAGTTCTACCTCACCTCTGTCACCAAGTTATTGTCCACCTGGGCTTTGTTTGGTTTTCTTAAGTTTATGAGGCGCTTCTTTCCCCGCTAGTTATGTGAAGTGTTCCGGGATAACTTGTGTTGCGAATTGACGCTGTATGAATACAGCTGACTTGACATCATTCGGAAAGGATTTGACCTTGCTTGGCTGACTCGGTTCCATTTCATTTAGGTGCCAGCCGTTGGAGCGCGTGTGCACGGTGACGGGGGGCCAAGTAATCCAGTTCTTCGGCGGAGTGTCTTCCATTCCGGACCGCTGCTTGTACAGCCTGCTTGAACCTGCCACTGGTAGCAGCTTTGTACTGCTGGCGGCTTTTCAAGATCGCCGCAGTCAGATCATGACCTTCTTGGACCGTCTGGATCTGATCTTGCCATCATCAGATGTCACGTTTTCTATTGACACAAGCGGGACAGTTCGGGTAAGAAGATGAACCCTAGGCTATGTTTGATAACCTGTCGACGTGAGGTTCAAGTTGACGTGGAAACAGCTGGAGAAAGTGTGTGTGTGTGGGGGGGGGGGGGGCATTAGGTCAACACGGGGAGCGCCGCATACTGCTGTGCAGTAAATATTTGATATTCAGAAGTTCGCGTTGCATAACGTGACATGGATGAGGCGTTGCACATTGTTTTCACAAAATGGGCCAGTCAGGTCCTTTTCATAGTCAAGTAACGAGAGGAAAAAGTCCACTCCTTCCTTCTGTTCGCAAAAGCCTCGATTCTTCCTCATGAATGCAATAGCGTTCCCACGACAAATACAACATCAAGAGCGAAGAAATGTATCACTTTAACTGTTGTTCGGTAATTGCGCAGAGTTGACAAGAGTGGAGATTCCCAATCGGTGCTGACATGTCTGTCGCGCTCCTTTGACAGCGTGTCAATCTCCAGTCTCTCTCCAACGCGTCTTTCCAGTTCTGATAATCTGGGCACCAAAGTCCCAACAATACAGCCTCAAGGCTCCATGGGCCTTGACGCCGTACTGTCCTTAAACCAGCCCTGGAGCCAAAGGAGGCCTCCTGAAGAAGTAGCAGTTTTGTTGCAATGTACAACACTTGATGTGATGTCCAGAGAGCCACATCAAGTCTTCAGTTCAAAGGTCACACCTGACAAATGAGCACATACCGTTTCCCCAAACGTGATCATGAGCAAATTTTCCTTCGTTTTTGTTTGTGAGATAATTAACACATATCATGAAACATGCAAAGGACGCGCTGCAGGAGGCATGGGAGGACCATCATTCATTTGGGCGGCCATTGCCGGCCCCATGACCGCATACTGCTTTTTCTTTGTAATGCAGTTAAATGACGAAATCCAAACACTTGGCACAGCAGCCACAGAGGTCGAGGGAGTGAGTCTCTCCAAGAATGAGGCTGGTGTCACTTTGGAGATTTCGAACGAAGCTATTTCCATCTTCTTTGACGGCTCCACTGCGCACATCAAAGGTGCGTTGCGTACATCAAGCGCCCTTTGCGCGGCTCCCCGGTGAAATGTTGACATCCAATACGCAATTGGCTGATTGCATTGTGCTCCTTCCTCTCAGTGCCTGACGGAGCGCCGCTGCAGGGCTTATGTGGAAACCCGAGCAATACCACATATTCTCCAATCCGCGTTTCGGATAGCCGAAGCACTCTGGGGTAGGCGCTTCTCCTGAGGTGTTGAGCACCAAAACAGGCAGACACTCCAATTGTTTCTTGCCCCTTGCACATTTGTTGTTCATTAATATTACTGCACTACGGGACATTTTATATTGGGCAAGTCTAGCCTCAAATGTCCTTTGCACTTCCACTAATCAAAACATAGCATTCTGATTCATATTGTGTTTGTGGAATCACCTGTTGCCTGAGGCTGAGTCACGATTGGTCGTTACCTGAGCCCTGAGCAACTTTGATGTAATTTCAGTCGACTGCAAGTGGAAAAATGGCCCCTGAGATGGCTAAAAATGTTGCTGCTCAACTCATACTCCAACTTTTGCAATATGAATCACAATGCCATGTTTACACTAGTGGGGCTGCATAGCACATTTTCTCATCCAGAAAATGTTGGGGTTGACTTCCCTTTTAATGACTCTCTGTACTTTGAACATTTGTTTTTATGGACTAAATTCAGTGTCCAAAAGTATCCCTCCGTGGGCTGCAATACAGAAAATTTGAGGGCCACGTTGAAATTGTTCAACTTTAATTTATCAAACACGCTCTACCCAATCCATCAAGCAAATTGTTTTATATACTGCAATTATTTTTAATCAACTGATAAGTCGCTACTGTCTTTTAAAGGTTAAAAAAAGTTGATTCTTTTTTTGGGTAGCTCTGAATCCCACCATAATTTTCGTTTCTTTATTGTACTTATAATCGCTCAAAGGGGAAATTTAGACTCAAACTCTGCAGTCATTCGTTCAGAACCAAAACAAGTAGGAAGTAGGAAGCTACTTTTCAAACATTGTTGTGGGCCCTGTCAAAAGTTATTTTCAGTTTATACTGCAGGCCACTACAAAGACAGACGGCAAAGCACAAATGTCCTGCAGGCTGTAGTTTGAACAATATACTTGTAAATGCATATTTTGTTGTCATTTTTGATGTAGTTCTAGAGAGGCGCCATCTTCCCAACGATATATTTCTCGATTGTTTTAATATCCTTGTTTCATGAAGATGCTTCGAATTCAGATTTAATGATGGAAACTGTTATAAGTGTTCCCTGGTGCTAATGGACTTCCCCTTTGTTGCCTCCAGATGTGAAAGAATGCCCCGAACGGATAACTTGTTGTTGGTCGACAGTGTGGCGGGAATGGAACAGTAAGAGCACTCTTTCAGAGATTATCGATGTTCTGCTTTTATCACCATGGCAACCCTCACAATCTCTCTGCGCATGCGCAGCTGTTCCCTGCTCGGGACCCAACCTTTCGCCGCTTGCCATTCAAAAGTTCCAGTCGAACCACACATCCAGTCGTGTAACGCCACGCTGAGCGGTTATCCCATTGTGGACAATCTCAAGTGCCAGTTCTTCGAGGCGTATGCTCAAGTCTGCAAGCAGCAGTTCGACATTGACCTGGGAGACTGGAGGGTTGCCGTCGACTGCCGTAAGGGACGACACACGCACACATGGGCGAGCGCTACTTCCTCGAGACTTGTCTGGGGTCATACCCTACCACTACCCCCTTGACCAATCAGGAGCACATCAAGACAGCAAATTTGCAGTGGTTTTGCTTTTGACTTTCCCATCTGACCTTTGGCGAGAAATTGACTGATCAATCAATCAATCAATCAATCAATCAATCAATCACGGGGCACATAGCGGCAAACAAGCATTCAACCTCGAGTCACTGAACAGGAATCGATCTTATGACTACTGAATGAAAGTCAGCCATGTGAACCACAACACTACTCAAAGCAACTTATCGAACATGTAGTGTTATATACAAATACAAACCAACGAAAAAGATTATCGTTATTATCATGAAAATGGTGGAGAATCAACCAATAATGTAGGCATCATACATATCACAAAAACTAAAATGCTTTTTCTGACTCAAGCATTCTTGGGTCCCTTGAAAGGCCTTGTCTGCATCTAAATCCAAGTTGTTATTGTCTGGTGTGAATATTTATCCATTGGCAGTTGATTCTAAAACTTGAAAAGTAAAATAAGGCAGCACGGTGGAAAAGTGAATATCGCATCCGCCTCATAGTTCTGAGGTTGTGGGTCTGAATCTGGGCTCAGGCCTTCCTGTGTTGAGTTTGCTTTCTCCCTGTGCTTGTGTGGGTTTGTCCTTAGCTGTGTTTGTTAATATGGTGACCAGTGCAAGGTGTACTCTGCCTCTCATCCAAAGTCAGCTGGGATAAACTCCAGCAAAACTGCAACCCGAATCGGATCAGTGCTCTAGGAAATGGATGGAAGAATGCAGATCACAGCCATAAACAGAAACTCAAAAGAATTGCTCAGATTATTGTTCCTGCTCGCCTCACACATACTGACACTTGGTGTTAAGCACAGTCTGCGAAGATCGGTTGAATCACCTCTGTCAAAGGGTTAAAAAGAAAATAAAATCCAATTTATCTATCTACCAAGTATCAAGAATAACCGCTTGCTGTAATATCTATCTATTGAGCGAGCTAGCGAGCTAGCGAGCTAGCTTTCTAGGGTGAAATTTTACCAGTACTGTATATTAAAAAAAAACTCATCCTTTTGGTTTGTGTGTGTGTGACTTTCACGCCATTCACAGTCGAGTGCCCATGGTTCCTTTTGTACAATGGCCGCTTTTGGACACCGTTAATTGTGTCCCCACAAGCTTTGCCTAACAACAAGTGGCATTATGGATGAGGCGATCAGGAAAGAGAATCTGAGCAGTTCTTTTGAGCTATGATGTTAAAGATGCTGCTCCAGGTCGAAGGAACTGTTCAGTGTTCACCATGAAAGAAATGTGAACGATATTAAGCACTTCAATGGAATAGAACAGAATTTTCAAGGATACTAATGGAAACTTGTGTGTCCATCCACAGCTTCTAGCAATCAGACGTACTGTCAGGACCACACTTGCAGCGCTAACGAGTTCTGTGGAGACTCCCGGTTCAAAAAAAACACCTGCCTCTGCCGAGCCATATTTGCCTCACAGTACAAGTTGAAAAACACTTTGGGTAACAACAAATACTGGTTCCCTCTGTTACCTGCATTGGCTGACACTCTCGTTTGTTCAGGTGACCCGCCCGTCTGCCAAGAGGACAGAGGATCCATCTCCCTGATTGGTTGCCTGCTGGAGGAGGACGGGATCGACTACACCACGTTGCATCTCAAAGATGAGAACTGTATAGGTCAGAGGGACAGTGAGACCCACTTGGTGACCTTCACCTTTGACTCAAGCAACACATGTGGGACAGAAACCCAGGTGAGTTAACAACACATGGTGGAAAAAAACATGACTGTGACACCGGTACGCCATCGAAAAAGGTGTGTGGTTCGTCAAGGTTATCACCTTGCCCGGGTTAAACACAAGGGCAAAAGGAGACTTTGTTGATACACGCTTGGTGAGCAAAGAACTTTACTGACAGCTGACAAGAATCAGAATCCAGTTTTGTAGACCCTGAGAGTTGGCCATGCACCAGCACCTGCTTTTTAAAGCGTCTAAGTAGCACATGTTTCACAAGGGATAGGGTCTGTTCCTAAAACATTGTCTCTATACTTGGAAATAGTCCAAAACAAATTTTCCTGCTCATTTTAAAAGACAGTAGAGTCACGAAGTTTGCAAATCTGCGCAGAGTAAGCATATGGGCTGAGCTGCACTGGGCAGAAAGCAATTTTGAGAGGAACCTGAACCTGACCTGTCATGGTGGGTGCCACAACGGGTTGAGCTGGGACAGAACCAGAGCTTCGCTCACAGGTCAATAAAAGATGAATTGTAATTAATCAACAGCATACATTCAGTATTGATCAGATACCACAGGTGCAATCGTGCAACTTTGGAATTTCAGTACACAAAGGAGGGACTGTCCCTCAGCTCAATTACCAGGCGAGACATTTGCAGGCAGGCGCTTCACTTGATTTGCAGTTTACCAACATCAGACACAGTGCAGTTATCAAACTCTGTACTAGCCAAGTCCATTCAAACACAATATCACTTCCAAGATCAGGACGGAAGACAGTAAAACACACCAACTATCTTGTTTCCATTCAATTTTTATGAGGATAAAGAACAGAGCTAAATGTTAGCTGTGTTCCGTGCTTTCTTTCATTAACAATGTAACTGTGTGAATGATTGCAACGAATATTTGCGATGTGTTTTAGCCTTACGTTTAGCCTCTTTGGGTTAAACTCCGGTTTATCCTTCAGACACCTGGAGCCCAATTCTATATGAAATAAGTTTCCACACAGCCAAGTCCAGTCATTTTCATTTCAAATTCTAACAGAGGTTACCCACTGAGCAGGTCAAGAAACATACTCCTTATCCATGAAAGAAAAGCAACTGAACCTCACATGGGCAACCATTTGGCAAGAGAGGTTGACTGACCAGGAGAGGGACGAGAGAACAATGAGCACTGCAACAGTCTTTTGCTCGGACAGAGTACATGACATTTACTGTACACAGACAAACCTTTCTGCCCTTGACAGGGGAACGACAGCTTTGTGGTTTTGAAGAACAGCGTTGCAACAGGCCAAGCTCCAAACAATTCCTTGATCACGCGCAACAAATTTGTGGAGATCGATTTTACGTGCGTGTACAGGCAGCCGGAAGTTAGAACCTTGACCCTGCAGGTCAGAGGCAGGTAAGTGGAGCATTATGTTGCAGCTTGGACCGGGTGACCGTCAAACACCTGCTCACTACTTGCCTGTTTCGCAGCATCGTTGTGCGTCAAATGATATCGCAGACCCAGAACTACACCCTGCTCATGCAAGCCTACTCAGACAGTGGGCGCACGCAGCTGCTGGAGCCGAACGCAGAGCTAGACCTTAATCAGCAGGTTTGGATCGAGCTCAGCGCGGACGAGCTGGACGGAAACACGGTCAAGATAGTAACAGAGTCCTGCTGGGTGACGCAACAACCAATGCCCAACGACACTTTGAGATACGACCTCATCGTTGACGGGTAACCAGCCGTTGGCTCCACATTATGGCTTGCCAAGACCTCGTCAGACGTCTTTTCTCGTTTCTGAGCAGCTGTCCGAACATTGAAGACGGCACGGTGGAGGTCGTGGGCAATGGCTTGGGGAAGGACAACTACTTCTCGTTCCGAATGTTCCAGTTTGTGGACAGCACAAGCTTCTACCTGCACTGCAACGTGAACTTGTGCGCGTCGCCGCAGTGTGCGCCGGTGAGTTGCGAGCGCTACACGCGGGTCTGCCCACTGCTCTGGCGGAAAATAATATGCAGCGTTTTCTTTTGTTCTGTCCGAGCAGACCTGCGCTCAAGGCAGAAGGCGCAGAGCCTTAAAGGAAACCGCTGAAAACCTGGACGGGGGCTTGATCTCATTGGAGTGGATCGTTTAGGTACCTGTATGAGAAATGCTCTCGATTTTCTCAAATTAGTCGTAATGTGAAAAAATGGAACCCTGTTTTGTTGTTTTAAAAATGTAGAAGTAATGACAGTCGGGCACTAATACCAAGTTTTGTGTTCTCAGGTGATCCATAGTCGAATTGGCTCTTCAAATTAAACATGGTGTGATGGCACCAAATGGAAGACACCCCTGGTGTGGTTCTGGAGATTAGGGACAAATTATTTACTAGAAAAGAAAGATAGTCAAATTACGATGACCACTTCATACCACTAGAAATTGATGAATTGTTTTGATGTAATGACGTTCATAATCCTCATCATTTTAATAAAAGGTTATGGTGATTGAAACGTGTTATTTCTTTGTGATCCAAACTGTTAAGATTCGTTACTTTTTGTTCAATCTCTGTGGATGATAAGGCAACACATGTAAATCGAGGGCAGAAAGAGATTTCGATTAATTGAGATGTTATTTGGGGGGTGGGGGGGGGGCGGAAGAGCAGCGACATGGGGGAACATGAACCAGGGAGCATGAACCACGGCAACATATTCCCCCCCCCAGGGATTTATTTAAGAAAGCTCCAAAACTGATCTGTGGTGTCATCTCAAAAACTCACAGCTTCTGGTGTTCAAAACACTCTGACGAGTGCTAATGCCACCTGCTGTAGAGGATGTGCAATTATGGCAAAAAAATAAAATAAAAGAACGTTTCCTGGGATCATACACTTACACATTTTTACACATCTGTTGGTCAGTCCACATCAATTTTCCCTTTAAGCTGCGCGCTTAAGCAATCGCGCACTGTTCTCAACCTCTCAGCACACGGCATCAAAAAAATATATTTGCCTCTTACAAACAAGTTGATCTGAGTAAGAAAACTGACACACAAAAAAAGGAAGAAAGTGACCAAAATGTGGGAGCGTTTCAGATTGAAAAGTGCACCGATTTCATGTGATCATTGTCACATGGACCTTGCTCGAAAATGCCCACTTGGTAAATAGTTTGGTGCCCTATATGTGGCCTCCTTACAGTGACAGGGCTGCAAAAAGGGGGTATGCACGACATGTGGAGCTATGCCAGAAGCCATGAAAGACATTGGTACAAGCTGTTACTGCTGACCAAGAAGACAAACATCCATCCATTTTCTAATCTGCTCATGAGGGTCGCCGGCATGCTGGAGCCTATCCCAACTACACCCTGACCTGGTTGCGAGCCCTTCGCAGAGCACACATAGACAAACAACCATCCGCTCTCACACTTCCACCTCAGGACAATTTAGAATGATCCATTCACCTGCCATGCGTCTTTTTGGAATGTGGGAGAAAACCGGAGTACCGGGAGAAAATCCACACAGGCCCAGGGAGAACATGCAAACTCCACACAGGGAGGCTGGGCCGGTATCGAACCGTGCACCTCGACAATGTGCGGCTGATGTGCGAACCAGACAACCACTGTGCCGCCCCAAGGCTAACTATGTCATAAGAATCTGAAAAACAGGAGAGGCAAACTTGATTCGTGATGGACTTAAAACTATAATTGCTAATGTGCAGTGACAGTCGATGGATTGGTTCAACCACTCCTAGATGTCAATTGATACTGTTGAGCATGCGCATATGGACACACCAACCACCACAAAGTGCACCAACAGGTGAAATAAATAACTTTTATTATTCTTCACCGTCATACGGATGAACACCGAGCTGTCGCATTACTGCAGAATTTGGCCAAAAACATTTAACGGCACTGCTGCATCGGTCTGGACCAACCATGCATAAAACTCCCATGTGAAATAAAAATATATATATTAAAAAATTATACATACCACCGATATACAGATCTGATATAAACAGGCGTATTGGTCACAAACCAATTAGAATTATAAACATGGCTTCTTTTACAAGACATACACAAACAGACTTTGGAAAAACAAACAAAAAAAGGTACATTTCACTTTTTACATTTGTACAAGATTTCCATCGTCAATGTCCTCCCCTCATGCTGAGAACGCTGGCTACAGGCAAGTTGGCAGGCCCCAACTGAGCAAAGACAGTAGTTAAAACACAGGCACTCACAACCTTGTGGACCAAATACTGGAAGTGAAACGTTAATCAACCCTGGTGAACGAGGCCTTCTGACACTTAATCATTGCAAATGCAGCACACTTGTGTAAGAAACAAAACAAACATGCAAAACAACAATGATGGGGAATTGGATGTATATGTGTGTGTGTGTGTGTGTGTGTGTGTGTGTGTGTGTGTGTGTGTGTGTGTTTTATGGTGCCAGGTAACAGAGCATGTAGCATAGCGTGCATGTTAAGCGCTTTCAGAGGAATAGCGGGAAATGTCTTTTAGTAACACCTAGTGGCCGCTGTTGAAAAGCTGAAATCTGATTGGTTAAGGGCAATCTTGGCCTCCAAGAAGAGTCACCGAGGTGACCGTCACAGGTGGTTTCTGCCATGTGTGAGAACCAAAATAGGACCTGGCACAGGGCGCTCTTCAAGCTAGGACCACCACTGGCGCCACAATTGCAGCAGCATCAAGCTTCAAATCGCAATTAAATTAAGAGCAGGGCACAGATGACACGTCTGATAAGATCAATGAACATCTATGGTGAATTGGAAGAGCTTTTGAAGCAGACATGGCTCTGCAGTGCTGCCCGTTTGCTGGCAAGAAACATAAAAAGGCATCTTCAACCAGGTCAAGAGGCACAATCAGGAGTGTGAATGCTGGTCACGGAGCTTGCATGGCTCACTGCTGCCTCACTGGGAACAGGGCATGTTTCAAAATTGCAGACGAATCGAGTGTTTCATTCAAGGTCTTAATTTGGGTTTTTTTTCCCCTCAAAGTACAGCGCCTGATGTGGATGCGTTTGCAGCAATGAGATGTGGCAAAGAGCAATAAGCCAGCAGAAAAGCTCAGCTGCAGGATGTGATTTCATCCAGGAGCAAACATGAGAAGGACAACTCACAAACTCATACAGGCAATGTTGAGAAACGAAAAAGGCACAAAGTGAGATGCCGAGTGACAAAGAGGGCGAGATGAAGGCGGCTGAGTTGTCCGCATGTTTTTGTTGTGTGTGTTTTTGTTTTTTTAGCAGCAGCAAGGCCTGGTCATCAAAGGCAGGAGACTACATTCTGGGGTCGGGTTTGCAACGTAGACACCATCCCGCAGCACAAGAGGATAAGTTGGAAGAGAAAACGTTACCCCCAAAAAATACAATAAAATAAAATAACGGAGATGTTTCCCAGGAGTTCATATCTTCACAAAGGAGGACTTGACTTATCCCCACTTGAGAAATTAAGGTGCAAAAACAGAAAACTTGAGTCTTCTGCAGTTTTATACAAAGGTCCGGAAGCACCCAACCTTCTTCCTGGTCCAATATGGTTACAGCAAGGAAGCCCAGCGCAGTCCAATTAGCAGGAGGACAGAACGTTAATGTACGAAGATGTGCCTCAGCAATTCGTCTGCGCACGGACGCTGCTTGGTCTCGACAAAGATACGTTTGAGGAACTCTCTGCAGTGGTCCGACACGTGGGCAGGTAAGACGGGATTGGTGGGCTGAGTGGCAATCTTAAAGATGGCCGCCATGGCCTCAAACTCTGCCCAGGGAGGTCGCTGGGTCAGCATCTCAACAACAGTGCAACCAACACTCCTGAGAGGAGAATGACACAGACACGGAACAGTCATAAGCACGAGTCAATCCGAGAGGAACTGTACGGTAGGGCTGAGTAAATTATCAAGAGGTAACGTTACTGTGAAGAGATTCAATTTATACCATATGATCGGTACTTTATGTTCAATGAAAATGTTAATTAGTGTCAAAATTAAAACACTTTTGGTGAAAACCAAAGCAATAAAATATATTTTCACAAACACTATTTTAAATATACTGGACAGTACAGTCGAACCTCTTTTCAACACACCCCGTTTCCGTTTTCACCCCTATAACGTTGACATTTCGAAGTCCCGATTTCACGTCGTTCATTTTGCATTTGCCGATTTTGCTTAAAACGAACACCTTTATAGCGTAAACTTCAAAATCAGAAGGTGTCTCATGAATACCAAGTCCAAGTGCAGTCTTTGCAAAGTTTTGGCCGCATATGTCCTGAACTTGCCGACTGGAGCCTGTGCCCCCGACCTGTGATATTAACACAGGAAGACGTCACATGTGGTCCTACCAGATGTCAGCCTTCCTGCCGTAGCCCTCACCACTGATGACTTCTGGACTCATCCAGTAGGGTGTGCCGGTCACGGACTTGATTCCCGTTCCTGATAGACAAATGGTCTGCAGCCTCCGACTGGCCCCAAAGTCACCCAGCTTTACGTTTCCGACCGAATCTCGGAGGATGTTGGCACCTGAAGACAACAACTTTTAAACTTTCTTCCATCGCTCTTCTCCATAATAATCAATAAAAAGCAAAAAAAAAAAAAAAAAAACCCAACCTTACATAACGCTGTGTATGAGATAATTACCTCTAGACACTGTTCAAAAACGGTACAGTGTACCAGCATTACGTATTCAGGATACAAAAAAAAAAGAAATCAAATGAATACAGAAATATCACTCTAATCTAGTCCAGTAACCGGGAAAAAAAACACTTAATAGGGTAGATTTATTCAAAATGTGGATTTTGTACATTCCATTTTTAATACGGAGAGAGAGAGAGGCCATATTTGAGTCCTCGTCCATTCTAAAACAACAGTAGTTGGCCAAACAAACTTTCCCGGAGTTAAGTGGCTAATTGATGACAAACTAGATCAGTGGTTTAGAGGTACCGAATCCAACCAGTTCATCTGCACATTCACTGAACCCTTCATTAGTGAAAAATAAAAATATGATTTTTTTTTTTTTTTTTACAAATTCAAAACATAAAAAAACGCATTTATTAAAAACAGAAAGAATTTCATACAATAAGTATAAGTATAAAGTGTAAGTTTTTAACTGTGCAATATAAAAACATATTTGGTATTGGAGAAATGCAAAAGGAATTAAAAGTAATCAATCATTAATCATTAATACTTTGATTACATTACGGTCTGAATTTTTTAAAGCACAGTGTAAAACCCAAGGCCCGGGGGCCAGATCCAGCACATCACGTCATTTTATGCAGCCGGTGAAAACAAATCATGTGTGTCAACTTGCATCATCCTTGCTAAAATCTGTACCGAAATGTTAAATTGTCATGTGTCATGAATAAGGTTGAGATTTTGCAATAATTTTGTTACCCTGTTTACACTCAAACAATAACAGAACAAACTATCATAGTTGACTGATTTCAAAGTCAGTAAACCATGAATTTGTTCTGTAATAATGCGATGAGGATTAAGCATTTTTGTGGTTTCAGTCGTCGTAACAGCCCTCCGATGGAAGACGTAACTCGCAACAAAAATGTGTCACCCCTGTTTTAAAGGGTAACTACTAACTGTATCGGAATTCATTTTTAACCTGACTCTCCAAATACTGATTACATGCACGTATTACACATCGTTACTGTCAAACAGAAAATGTGGTCAAATTCCCTTTTTTTCCCTAAATCTACCTGCATATTATCCAACACCACAACATCTTAAAAACCTATGTTGTTGTGATTGTTTTTTTAAATATATATTTTATTCATTTATTTTGAAGCCTATTTTATATATTTATTTGGAAGCCCCTATTCAATGTTGCTCTTTGCATGAATTTTCACTTCGTTGACTGTTTCTACATTATTAATACAAGTGTATCCATCGAACAAAAACGTATGTGTTTCTGGTTGACATTTTTTAATGAGTGATCCTACAATGTTTCAAAAGTCACTTTTCCGGCATTTTCTCACCAACATGCAAGTGTCGTAATATTTTGAGAATATCTATCGATCTGTCGATCCATTTAGACATACCTTTAATATCCCTGTGAACAATCATGTTGCTGTGCAAGTAGGAAACGCCCTCAAGGATCTGCCTGGTGTAGCGGCGCGTCACGTTTTCCGTCAATGCACCGTAGGACTTTACTTGGTCCTTTATGGAACCCTGCCGACACGGGACATCAGCATTAGGAAAGCATTCACAACCGATAGCACACTGATTGAAACTGAGCACTCACTCCAGGCATGTACTCCATAAAGATAGAGAGAGTTCGCTCCATGGAGTCGCGCAGACAACCGTAGTACTGGACTATACGTTCGTGGCAGAGGTTTTTCAACAGCTGGATTTCGCATTCCAACGCACTCACCTCCTACACTCAAGAGAAAAGAACATTAAAAGCATTCCTGCTACAGATAAAAGACGAAAACGATGGAGCAACAATTCGGACCTTGCTCGTCTCTGGACTCTCTGGATCAAACTGGACCTGTTTGACAGCCAGTTCCCGTCCGGTGTCCGCGTCGTAGCAAAGGAAAACCCGTCCAAAGGCGCCTTGCCCAAGGAGCTTCCCCAGTCGCCAGTTGGTGGGCGCACGTGGAGCTTAACACAAGGTGGGTAGTAACGCACTACAATTACTCACTCACACTCACTGAAGTACACTTTTTGACAAACTGTACTTCTCAGAGTTGCTTTCAACCAACATGCTTTTCATTTTGCTGGAGTATTTCTGTTAAGGACAGAGTAGGTGAGTGTTTTGTAAGGCTGCCACAAACAATGATTTTGGTCGGTGACTAGTCGCTGATAGTCGTCACAATTAATAGGTATGCATGATATTTAACGGACCAATATTGGGGAAAAAATGACTTCACTTTTATCAGACGGATACTGCAAAATGAGGTTGATATCTAGGCCGATAGCTGTAGTTCACAAAATTAGAATATGACGACAAAGTTCAACATTGTCGGCTTGCTGTGTCCCGATCTTGTCAGCTAATTAACACAAAACACGCTCCGAGGTTTTCCTCACCCTTTAAATGGTCTCAGTCAGGCTTACTAGGGTTCAGAATCATGGGGAAGACTGCTGACTTGTCGGTTGTGCAGAATACTGTCATTGACACCCCCCATGAGGAGAAAGGTCTCAAAAAGAAATTGCAAAAAAAAAAAAAAACCTAGATGCTCACATAGTACATGAACAAACCCTATTTGTTCTGAGCAGATAATTGGTTCTAGGGAGGAACGGACACAAGGACTACTTTTTACTTTTTCGAGAATGATATTATGGTCAAGTAACAGTACTCTTACTCGAGTACAATATTTGGCTACTTTACCCACCCCTGCGTGTGATCAAGCTGGCAAATAGGAAGCTGAACGTTTGTGATGTGACAGCAACAACTCACAGCGGCTGGGTGGGCTGATGTCCATGACTGACAGGCTTGGCGTGCTCGACTGGTTGGCCTCAATGTCACTTCCCCTTCGCGGCCGCCTGGCAGGCCCAGCGCCATCTTCCAGGTCGGGAGTGAATACGCTGCTGCCGCTGCTGGTGCTGGGAGATTGCTCGGTGGGACTGAAGCTAACAGGTGAGCGCAAACCGTGTGCCTGTGTTCGCCGAGCCCGAGGGAAGGTCTTCCTCCCTGGTGCGCAAACGAGAAGGGGAATGTGCGCATGTCGTGCTTTGCCCAGCCAGTGTTGCAGAGGAAACCAAACAGGAACACCAACCATCGCTGTAATCTTGCAGGCCAAAGGGAACGCCGTAGCGCCGAGGGTATGTGCCACCTTTTCCTGACTTGTCAAAGACTGGGATGTCGTACTCTGGAGAGAAAGGGACACCATGAGGAGCACTGTTCATGACAGAAGGGACATCACAAGGTTGGGTGAATGCATTATGGGGATAGTCCATGCCAAATCAGCCAGTGGGTTGAACCAAGCAGATTTTGTGTTTGATGAAACTTGCTGTACTTGTTGATAGTGATGGCACAACACTAAATCTCAAACGTTAGGTCAATTGGAGCATGGGTTTAGGAGCCAAGGCCTGCCGAATTTTGACTTGATCGATCATTGAATATCTGAGGGTGCGGATACTTTGATTACTTACAACTGCTAAACAAAAAAAACATCTCATGTGTTTTAGAGAATTTTTCATGAAACATTGTATAAACTGTGTTTCATATTACTGAATGCTTTATTTACATTTACTTTACTGTCCTATAATGCACGCACACACACACGCACACACACACACACACACACACACACACACACACACCTGGAAAGTCCTGATGGTTGTCAGGGTAACTCTGTGCTCTTGGCATCCTTGACTTTGGATATTCACTGTTTAACAGATAAGCGTCACTTTCAAGTTGGTACCATTGCCACTCGCCGTAGCCTGATGAAACCAGAATGTCTCTACCTGTCCAACGGGCTGTCTAAAGAAGGACAACTTCCAGATGCAGAGTTCTCGGGACTGCTCATGCTCAGGGGGTCGAGCATCTGAGGAGAAAAAAAAAAGCACCACTCATACTTGCTGTATGTAGAGAAGTGCCAGTTTTGCAGACAGGAGGCGCACCTGGTCCATGCTCTCTGGAATGAACTCTCCTTCACTGTTAATGCTCGTGAAGGAGCCATTCCTGGCCACTTGCTGGAGTGCGTCAGGAATGTATCCGGGTGGAGGAGAGCTACGGTCCGTCGAATGAGACCCTGAGTCCGGAGGACACAACAGTTACTCAAAATCAAATTAGCATGCTAAAAATCAAGGATTTATCAAAGCTAAAACTTTATAACACTATTGATAAAGGGTTAGAATCTGTTTCCATCTCACAATTCCAATTGATAATAGCTTTTTTTTTTCATCCGGGAGTAGCGAACCAATAAATGATTCCAAACACAGCCATTTTCAGTCCTTCACCTGACGATGCCAGCATGCTCTTCTTGTCTGTGACACTCAGTCCTGTGTTGTCCAACTCCTCGCAGGAAGGCAGAAGGCCCATATTGCAAGAGGAGTTCTGGAAAAAGAAAGCAGGGAGAAAAAAAAATTAACTGAAAAATAAGAGCGCCTTGGCGGAAAGGTTGGCGATAGACTTGACCCAAGTGACCTGCGAGGAGATCTGCAGCACCAAGAGGATCTTGAGACTCTTCATGTGAACGCTTCGATCTAGCAGCTCCACGGCCTTGTCCAGGTCGTCCTGAACGCTAAGTGGAATCACCAGCTGCGCGAGACAAGGAGCGGAATGAGCGAGGAGAACCATGCGCTGCTCAGTAAAACACAGACTTGCATCTTCACTCAATTGTTCATTTTAGGCCTGCCGCACACCGGGGAAGGTGACACAACCGTCGAGTCGATTGCATGGTTCCGCATGCACTTTGTCGCCAACTAGTTTTGCAGTGAGTTAAAATTGTAATCAGATGGAATGACCGATCATGTTCTGTCACATGACCTTTTGCAATTAAGAAAAAACAAACTTGGGTTCCAGATAAGATCCTACCGGGTGTCACCGCCTGAATTGGACATTTACCAACCCTTACACCGCTCGCCTCCACGGCAGGTGCTGAGCCTTTGCGCCACGGTAGCCCGCACACAATGAATGGGTTGGTCAATGGCTGCTCTTTGCTGTGCTATAAGTGCAGTGTGAAACGAACTTGATATATAGCTCTGGCAAAAATGAAGAGGCTAAAAAGAACACAAATATATATATAGGAGCAAAATCAAAGATTTTTGCAGCAGTCTCTTAATTTTTTTCCAGAGATATATCGGGTTTGACAATATTTCCTAACTATATTTAGCATTTCATATGTACTAGTGGCTAAAAGAAGCGTGATGTCTTTCTATCACTGACATGCACAAATGCATAAAGGTTTTCTTATTTTATCTTCTTATCGCCAGTGTCGCAATGCATTCTGAGTTATGCCATAGAATGGTTGCTGCTCTCTGCCAAGCAAAGCAAAACACATGCGAGCTACTGTCATCATCGGAAAAAAGGAGTCAAAATGCCACACCGCAAGGCTTTTGGATGTCATTTTCAATCAAAGAAGAAGCTTGTGGAGGCTCTCAGTCGTACAGGAAAGTTCCATCGTAGAAAGGGTTCTGTCAGTCGTCATCTGTACCTGTGGGTAAAAAACAAAAAAAACAAAAAAACAAAAAAAGCAAAAAAGGACGTTTCGCTTCTCTCACAGAAGCTTCGTCAGCGGTAGACAACCCTGAAGTCTCCGTGAAGACTCCGGGAAGTTGCTCTGCGCTAAAAAGCTGAGCGTGGCCTGTTTGAGGACTGGGTGGGGATGGTTAGTCACGCCCCTATTGGTTTATTAGAGGCCCATTGGTTTCTAAATT
>NW_017805502.1:321044-323442 GCF_001891065.2 Hippocampus comes
ACATGATATTCCTGTTTATTTTAAACCGATAAACACATTGAGACAAAAACTAGTACACCCCAAAGACCGGGTTCCTAACACCCAAAAATGCAATCTGATTTATTCCATCCGTTGCCAAGAAAGTGAGTGCAAGGAACATTACATTGGAGAAACCAAACAAACACTCAAGAAAAGACTTTATCAACACAAATGGAAAAACAATGATAACAAAAGTGCAGTATACGCACACTTAAAAGAAACAAACCACACAATTGAAGATGAACAAGTAAAAATCATAGGAACAGAAAAGAGATGGTTTGAAAGGGGAGTAAAGGAAGCGATTTTTGTTAAAAAATTTTCACCCTCTCTGAACCGTGAAGGAGGTATCAGATTTAACCTGTCTCCTATTTACAATAACTTGTTGACCAGTAAGGGACATAGACATGCTGATCAGGCTAACTGAAAGTAGCTATTCAGCCTTAGCCCAAACAATAGGCCTAATCAAGACCCAATGATAGGGAATTTAGAAACCAATGGGCCTCTAATAAACCAAGAGGGGCGTGACTAACCATCCCCACCCAGTCCTCAAACAGGCCACGCTCAGCTTTTTAGCGCAGAGCAACTTCCCGGAGTCTTCACGGAGACTTCAGGGTTGTCTACCGCTGACGAAGCTTCTGTGAGAGAAGCGAAACGTCCTTTTTTGCTTTTTTTTTGTTTTTTTGTTTTTTACCCACAGGTACAGATGACGACTGACAGAACCCTTTCTACAATCAAAGAAGAAGGGAAAAAAAAGGCGAGGTAAGCCTCCAAAACTTTCCCAAGGATGTGCTGCAACAATGGCGCCATACATGCAAATAAAGTTTCTACCAATTATACTGAACTGGAAATTATTTTCGAAAACTTGATCTTATAATGCCCTGCGATTGGCTGGCAACCAGTTCAGGGTATCCCCCGCCTACTGCCCGAAGACAGCTGGGATAGGCTCCAGCACCCCCCGCGACCCTTGTGAGGATAAGCAGATCGAAAAATGAATGAATGAATGACCATACTGAACCGAGGAATGGTTACCACGACTCGGCCAGAAGCCATTGGGATGGGAATGGCTCATCAACCCACCATGTTCTCTGAAGGTGGCGACAGAGACGGGGCGATGGAGAATTCTAGCCCCGCTGAGAAACTAAGCCCAAGGTGAACTGGATAGTAACAACCAAATAGATCAGGGGTGGCCAACCCGTGGCTCACGAGCCGCATGCAGCTCTTTGGCTGGTTTAATGCAGCTCCCGGGCTTTCACACGACAATTGTCGAAAACGCCTCGGCAAGAGCGCTGCCATTCAAACAACGCGCTTAAAACACAGAACGTACTACGTCAGCCTATCAGCAATCCCGTTACTTGATTGACATAGAGGGCAACCAATCAGACTGAATCACCGCTCATGCGCAGACAAGGGCGCAAAGTGCTAAGTGCTAAGCTAGTCAGCGAATTACCTCTGTTTTTAAGGCAGAGGTGCCCAATACGTCGATCGCAATCGACCAAGAGCCAGCGGACTGGTCCCAAGTAGGAGGAGGAAATGGAGGGGAAAAAAAAAGATGTGTGCTTGTGTCTTTAGGTTTCATTTATGTTCGGCTGTTGGTCGTCGTGGCGTGCATACATATGTGCGCGAGTGCATGCTCGTGTGTGTGTGTATGTGTGTGTGTGTGGATCTTTGCAGTAACACAGTAAAAAATTTGGCTCTTAGGCTCTGACTGGTTAGTCACCCCTGAAATAGATCATTTTGAGCAGGCATGTCATGACTGTCAGGGATCTTTTCAAATGACATAACGTCACAGTGAGTAATAGCAGTGGCTCTACCTCGTTGTTGCTGTAGTGAAGGTCCATGGTCTGACCGAAAGCCACCTTTGCTTTTTCCCTCAAGTCGTCCAACTTGATGGGGCGAGAGAATTGCAAAATCCTACACAGAACAACAGGAGAGGTCAAGGTCAATGGGTGCACGTTCAAAAAGGAACATGAGTTACAAAGCCAGCCTTGTGCTTCACCTCTTCTCTCCTTTAAACTCGAACTTCACTCTGACGTCGTTCTGTTCCAAACACAAACATTGAGAGAAAGACAAATGTCAGAGAATTGAAATACTCAGCGGCGCAAAGTATCACAGTCTATGTAGTTTGCAATGCTGTGATCGACTCAAGCGGGCGACTACCCATGTTTTTTGACCGAGAACTTGACAAATATTTGCAGGTATGAGTGATTTATGGGAGTGATAACTGCTGCGTTATGTCCAGTTCGAACACAGTTTTGTCCATGTGAGCAATAATTAGACCAAGGTTTTCTCTTGTGTGTGTGTGTGTGTGTGTGTGTGTGTGTGTGTGTGTGTGTGTGTGTGTGTGTGTGTGTGTGTGAGGGTTATTTAAGTTTCGGTTTTT
>NW_017805502.1:323521-326547 GCF_001891065.2 Hippocampus comes
GGGTAACTCTGTGCTCTTGGCATCCTTGACTTTGGATATTCACTGTTTAACAGATAAGCGTCACTTTCAAGTTGGTACCATTGCCACTCGCCGTAGCCTGATGAAACCAGAATGTCTCTACCTGTCCAACGGGCTGTCTAAAGAAGGACAACTTCCAGATGCAGAGTTCTCGGGACTGCTCATGCTCAGGGGGTCGAGCATCTGAGGAGAAAAAAAAAAGCACCACTCATACTTGCTGTATGTAGAGAAGTGCCAGTTTTGCAGACAGGAGGCGCACCTGGTCCATGCTCTCTGGAATGAACTCTCCTTCACTGTTAATGCTCGTGAAGGAGCCATTCCTGGCCACTTGCTGGAGTGCGTCAGGAATGTATCCGGGTGGAGGAGAGCTACGGTCCGTCGAATGAGACCCTGAGTCCGGAGGACACAACAGTTACTCAAAATCAAATTAGCATGCTAAAAATCAAGGATTTATCAAAGCTAAAACTTTATAACACTATTGATAAAGGGTTAGAATCTGTTTCCATCTCACAATTCCAATTGATAATAGCTTTTTTTTTTCATCCGGGAGTAGCGAACCAATAAATGATTCCAAACACAGCCATTTTCAGTCCTTCACCTGACGATGCCAGCATGCTCTTCTTGTCTGTGACACTCAGTCCTGTGTTGTCCAACTCCTCGCAGGAAGGCAGAAGGCCCATATTGCAAGAGGAGTTCTGGAAAAAGAAAGCAGGGAGAAAAAAAAATTAACTGAAAAATAAGAGCGCCTTGGCGGAAAGGTTGGCGATAGACTTGACCCAAGTGACCTGCGAGGAGATCTGCAGCACCAAGAGGATCTTGAGACTCTTCATGTGAACGCTTCGATCTAGCAGCTCCACGGCCTTGTCCAGGTCGTCCTGAACGCTAAGTGGAATCACCAGCTGCGCGAGACAAGGAGCGGAATGAGCGAGGAGAACCATGCGCTGCTCAGTAAAACACAGACTTGCATCTTCACTCAATTGTTCATTTTAGGCCTGCCGCACACCGGGGAAGGTGACACAACCGTCGAGTCGATTGCATGGTTCCGCATGCACTTTGTCGCCAACTAGTTTTGCAGTGAGTTAAAATTGTAATCAGATGGAATGACCGATCATGTTCTGTCACATGACCTTTTGCAATTAAGAAAAAACAAACTTGGGTTCCAGATAAGATCCTACCGGGTGTCACCGCCTGAATTGGACATTTACCAACCCTTACACCGCTCGCCTCCACGGCAGGTGCTGAGCCTTTGCGCCACGGTAGCCCGCACACAATGAATGGGTTGGTCAATGGCTGCTCTTTGCTGTGCTATAAGTGCAGTGTGAAACGAACTTGATATATAGCTCTGGCAAAAATGAAGAGGCTAAAAAGAACACAAATATATATATAGGAGCAAAATCAAAGATTTTTGCAGCAGTCTCTTAATTTTTTTCCAGAGATATATCGGGTTTGACAATATTTCCTAACTATATTTAGCATTTCATATGTACTAGTGGCTAAAAGAAGCGTGATGTCTTTCTATCACTGACATGCACAAATGCATAAAGGTTTTCTTATTTTATCTTCTTATCGCCAGTGTCGCAATGCATTCTGAGTTATGCCATAGAATGGTTGCTGCTCTCTGCCAAGCAAAGCAAAACACATGCGAGCTACTGTCATCATCGGAAAAAAGGAGTCAAAATGCCACACCGCAAGGCTTTTGGATGTCATTTTCAATCAAAGAAGAAGCTTGTGGAGGCTCTCAGTCGTACAGGAAAGTTCCATCGTAGAAAGGGTTCTGTCAGTCGTCATCTGTACCTGTGGGTAAAAAACAAAAAAAACAAAAAAACAAAAAAAGCAAAAAAGGACGTTTCGCTTCTCTCACAGAAGCTTCGTCAGCGGTAGACAACCCTGAAGTCTCCGTGAAGACTCCGGGAAGTTGCTCTGCGCTAAAAAGCTGAGCGTGGCCTGTTTGAGGACTGGGTGGGGATGGTTAGTCACGCCCCTATTGGTTTATTAGAGGCCCATTGGTTTCTAAATTCCCTATCATTGGGTCTTGATTAGGCCTATTGTTTGGGCTAAGGCTGAATAGCTACTTTCAGTTAGCCTGATCAGCATGTCTATGTCTATGTCTGGTCAACAAGTTATTGTAAATAGGAGACAGGTTAAATCTGATACCTCCTTCACGGTTCAGAGAGGGTGAAAATTTTTTAACAAAAATCGCTTCCTTTACTCCCCTTTCAAACCATCTCTTTTCTGTTCCTAGGATTTTTACTTGTTCATCTTCAATTGTGTGGTTTGGTTCTTTTAAGTGTGCGTATACTGCACTTTTGTTATCATTGTTTTTCCATTTGTGTTGATAAAGTCTTTTCTTGAGTGTTTGTTTGGTTTCTCCAATGTAATGTTCCTTGCACTCACTTTCTTGGCAACGGATGGAATAAATCAGATTGCATTTTTGGGTGTTAGGAACCCGGTCTTTGGGGTGTACTAGTTTTTGTCTCAATGTGTTTATCGGTTGAAAATAAACAGGAATATCATGTTGTAGAAATATTCTTTGTATTTGCTCTGAGAGGCCGGCAATATAAGGTACACAGACACCCCTTCTCTTCTTTTCTCTCTGTTGGTTGGTTTCCTCTCTGTTTGTTTTAATTTTCCTAACTTTGCCAAAGGCCCATTTAGGGTAGCTACACCCTGACAATGCCTTCTCAATGTGTTTGACCTCACTCTCTCTCGACTTGGTGTTGGTGGAGATTTGGCTCGCTCTGCGTAATTAGAACACTTGAACACAGAGCGAGCCAAATCTCCACCAACACCAAGTCGAGAGAAAGTGAGGTCAAACACATCGAGAAGGCATTGTCAGGGTGTAGCTACCCTAAATGGGCCTTTGGCAAAGTTAGGAAAATTAAAACAAACAGAGAGGAAACCAACCAACAGAGAGAAAAGAAGAGAAGGGGTGTCTGTGTACCTTATATTGCCGGCCTCTCAGAGAAAATACAAAGAATATCTCTACAACATGATATTCCTGTTTATTT
>NW_017805502.1:329065-330555 GCF_001891065.2 Hippocampus comes
ACACACACACACACACACACACACACACACACACACACACACACACACACACACACACACACACACACACACACACGTCAAAGGAGGACAAAATGGGCCCAGAATCTCCTCTATTTTGGGTCAGACAGCAGAGCTGTGCTCAGATCTCATGAATGTTTGACATAAAAGGAGCATGGGTCTGCACTCCTGGAGACAATGTGGTGTTTAGTGAGCTTACCATAGTACCAATGCTCTGAGCGTGTCCACTCACTGAATGCTTATTCCCACGGGTCCTTAAAGTTAATAAAAATCCATAAAAAAAGAAGTTATAGAATGATGTTGTTAATTGTCCTTAATTTTCAGGGAAAGCTTATCGTAGAAAGGGTTCTGTGAGTCGTCATCTGTACTTGTGGGTAAAAAACAAAAAACAAAAAAAAAAAAAACAAAACAAAAAAGGACGTTTCGCTTCTCTCACAGAAGCTTCGTCAGCGGTAGACAACCCTGAAGTCTCCGTGCAGTCTCCGGGAAGTTGCTCTGCGCTAAAAGGCTGAGCGTGGCCTGTTTGAGGACTGGGTGGGGATGGTTAGTCACGCCCCTATGGTGAAGAGGCCCATTGATTTCTAAATTCCCTATCGTTGGGTCTTGATTAGGCCTATTGTTTGGGCTAGGGCTGAATAGCTACTTTCATTTGGCCTGATCAGCATGTCTATGTCCCTTGGTGGTCAACAAGTTATTGTAAATAGGAGACAGGTTAAATCTGATATCTCCTTCACGGTTCAGAGAGGGTGAAAATTTTTTAACAAAAATCGCTTCCTTTACTCCCCTTTCAAACCATCTCTTTTCTGTTCCTATGATTTTTACTTGTTCATCTTCAATTGTGTGGTTTGTTTCTTTTAAGTGTGCGTGTACTGCACTTTTGTTATCATTGTTTTTCCATTTGTGTTGATAAAGTCTTTTCTTGAGTGTTTGTTTGGTTTCTCCGATGTGATGTTCCTTGCACTCACTTTCTTGGCAACGGATGGAATAAATCAGATTGCATTTTTGGGTGTTAGGAACCCGGTCTTTGGGGTGTACTAGTTTTTGTCTCAATGTGTTTATCGGTTTAAAATAAACAGGAATATCATGTTGTAGAAATATTCTTTGTATTTTCTCTGAGAGGCCGGCAATATAAGGTACACAGACACCCCTTCTCTTCTTTTCTCTCTGTTGGTTGGTTTCCTCTCTGTTTGTTTTAATTTTCCTAACTTTTTTAAAGGAAGCGATTTTTGTTAAAAAATTTTCACCCTCTCTGAACCGTGAAGGAGGTATCAGATTTAACCTGTCTCCTATTTACAATAACTTGTTGACCAGTAAGGGACATAGACATGCTGATCAGGCTAACTGAAAGTAGCTATTCAGCCTTAGCCCAAACAATAGGCCTAATCAAGACCCAATGATAGGGAATTTAGAAACCAATAGGAGACAGGTCTCCTATTTACAATAACTTGTTGACCAGTAAGGGACATAGACAT
>NW_017805502.1:330666-359113 GCF_001891065.2 Hippocampus comes
TTGTTTTTTTGTTTTTTACCCACAGGTACAGATGACGACTGACAGAACCCTTTCTACAATCAAAGAAGAAGGGAAAAAAAAGGCGAGGTAAGCCTCCAAAACTTTCCCAAGGATGTGCTGCAACAATGGCGCCATACATGCAAATAAAGTTTCTACCAATTATACTGAACTGGAAATTATTTTCGAAAACTTGATCTTATAATGCCCTGCGATTGGCTGGCAACCAGTTCAGGGTATCCCCCGCCTACTGCCCGAAGACAGCTGGGATAGGCTCCAGCACCCCCCGCGACCCTTGTGAGGATAAGCAGATCGAAAAATGAATGAATGAATGACCATACTGAACCGAGGAATGGTTACCACGACTCGGCCAGAAGCCATTGGGATGGGAATGGCTCATCAACCCACCATGTTCTCTGAAGGTGGCGACAGAGACGGGGCGATGGAGAATTCTAGCCCCGCTGAGAAACTAAGCCCAAGGTGAACTGGATAGTAACAACCAAATAGATCAGGGGTGGCCAACCCGTGGCTCACGAGCCGCATGCAGCTCTTTGGCTGGTTTAATGCAGCTCCCGGGCTTTCACACGACAATTGTCGAAAACGCCTCGGCAAGAGCGCTGCCATTCAAACAACGCGCTTAAAACACAGAACGTACTACGTCAGCCTATCAGCAATCCCGTTACTTGATTGACATAGAGGGCAACCAATCAGACTGAATCACCGCTCATGCGCAGACAAGGGCGCAAAGTGCTAAGTGCTAAGCTAGTCAGCGAATTACCTCTGTTTTTAAGGCAGAGGTGCCCAATACGTCGATCGCAATCGACCAAGAGCCAGCGGACTGGTCCCAAGTAGGAGGAGGAAATGGAGGGGAAAAAAAAAGATGTGTGCTTGTGTCTTTAGGTTTCATTTATGTTCGGCTGTTGGTCGTCGTGGCGTGCATACATATGTGCGCGAGTGCATGCTCGTGTGTGTGTGTATGTGTGTGTGTGTGGATCTTTGCAGTAACACAGTAAAAAATTTGGCTCTTAGGCTCTGACTGGTTAGTCACCCCTGAAATAGATCATTTTGAGCAGGCATGTCATGACTGTCAGGGATCTTTTCAAATGACATAACGTCACAGTGAGTAATAGCAGTGGCTCTACCTCGTTGTTGCTGTAGTGAAGGTCCATGGTCTGACCGAAAGCCACCTTTGCTTTTTCCCTCAAGTCGTCCAACTTGATGGGGCGAGAGAATTGCAAAATCCTACACAGAACAACAGGAGAGGTCAAGGTCAATGGGTGCACGTTCAAAAAGGAACATGAGTTACAAAGCCAGCCTTGTGCTTCACCTCTTCTCTCCTTTAAACTCGAACTTCACTCTGACGTCGTTCTGTTCCAAACACAAACATTGAGAGAAAGACAAATGTCAGAGAATTGAAATACTCAGCGGCGCAAAGTATCACAGTCTATGTAGTTTGCAATGCTGTGATCGACTCAAGCGGGCGACTACCCATGTTTTTTGACCGAGAACTTGACAAATATTTGCAGGTATGAGTGATTTATGGGAGTGATAACTGCTGCGTTATGTCCAGTTCGAACACAGTTTTGTCCATGTGAGCAATAATTAGACCAAGGTTTTCTCTTGTGTGTGTGTGTGTGTGTGTGTGTGTGTGTGTGTGTGTGTGTGTGTGTGTGTGTGTGTGTGTGTGTGAGGGTTACTTAAGTTTCGGAATTTTAGTTATAGTTGGTTAAACTGTTGGTTAACTATTTTGAAAGCATTCTCATTTTTATTTTATTTCATGAACAAAATTGTTTTCTTTGTTCAATTTTAGCTTTTTAGTTGGTTTATTTTCATTTACTAAAATAACTGTGATGTGTGTGTGTTGGGGGGGTGCAATTTGATGAGGAACTCAAACGATATGGCCCTTTGAACAAATGTGCTGCTTTGAAGATGACGATATTGAAGCAATTCTAACATAGCGATATCGCAATATTGCCGTTACCGAGACATCTCTATCTCTGACTGGCAATCGACAGGTTAATGGTACCATCTGCCATCTAGTGGAAGACCATTTCATATTCAGCCCATCACTGTACTCTACATTGCTGGCATAGATGGATGAACAAAGATGAATAAATAATTCACCCAATGGAATGAAATGTGTTAATTTGCGCGGCTCAGTTTATAATGTCTCAGGGTTCACTGGTTGGGAATCACTGTTGTCGGAAATGGCTGCAAATAAATCACAGAGCTGAGACTGAGCGCAGGGCTTCTTACCAGGTTCTTGGGCGAGGAGGCTTTGGGTTTGCCCAGGTCTGACAGGAATCCGGCAGGACGGCTGGAGCGATGCAGTTCTGCCAGGTCCTGCATGATTGACTGCAACGCCTCCTGCTCATCTGCTCATTATATTTGGCGCACAAGTGTAGAAGCAAGTTAATCGTTGTTACAAGTACAACATAAAAACAAAACCTTGACCACAAATAATGGCATATGGTGCGTATGTGCTTCCAAGTCCAACTTCCAGTACAGCGGAAGCCCCTCAAGTTGTACAATTTGGAATTTAAATGTTTTAACTGTTGTTTATTCTTTATCTTGATTCACATTTTTGTTATTCATATTACTTTTTTTTTAACATTTATTTTTAAAGCAACATATTTATTTGATGTTTTCATTTGTATTAAACAGAAGACAATGTCTAAGAATTGGATGTGCAAATTAAGCAAACAAAAAATGCTTTTCATTCTAATCAGTTGTGTTGCGTTCTACTTTTAGAGAATCAGCTACACATTTGAGGGAGGGTGTACTCATGGTATGACAAAAAGATTTGGGGCTACACAAGCCAAAAAAGTTGGGAAACACTGCAGAAGTTGTCACTGTATCGTTGTACAACACTATCAATGACACATTAGACTTTCCGCTTATGGCTAATATGAGTCGGTGATTGGTAGACAAAATTGTTGTAATTTAATTTAATTTATTTTAATTTATTTTAATTTTAATTACAGTGGTACCTCTACTTACGAACGTCTCTTCATACGAAATTTTCAAGTTACGAAACGCCTCAACAGGAAAATATTGCCTCTTACTACGAAAGAAATTTCAAGATACGAAAGGTAAAAATACAGTATGGGCTGCTACTCGTAGCTCCGAGTTTCCTGAACTCAACATATTTGTAGCTGCTCTGCCATTGGCTATTACGGAGCATCATCCTGGCATCCCATTGGCTAAGAGGGACTTCTCCACCGTACGGGTCAATGTGTGTAGATAGATAGATTTGTGTCTATGCACCGTCCTCGTCATTCACCCATGAGGTGTTCTGATAGTTTTACGTAAATGTGAATCACCCAGAAAAAAGTCTTCACCGGTCAGGCGATCGCTCACTCTGCTGATGTTTGCCATGGACATTTTCAAACGAATGTTAAAAGCTGACAAAAGCAAACATCCTTGGATCAGTTCTTTACAAAACGCCAGGCAAAAACCACTTCTGAGAGGGAACATGAACTAAAGAGGGCAAAAAAAAGAAAAAAACAAAAAACGATGAGGACGCAGTTAAAAGTTAAATGACCATTTTTATTCTGTACTCTATTCTTTGTTTTTTACATTATGCACAACTCTTATTGTGCAATAATCTAATTGTAACATGTATTTGTTACATATTTTGATCCATTTTTATGCTTTTGGAAACATTTATGTCTGAATTGGGTGGGGTGGGGGGGCTTGAACGGATTAGGGCATTTACATGGAAAATGCGTCTCTACTTACAAAATTTTCCTGTTAAGAAATTTCTTCCAGAACCAATTAATTTCATAATTGGAGGTACCACTGTACTATTAAATTATGTTTGAAACATTCTTAATTATAACACCACATACCATGTTAGAGGTTCAATTACACTTTAACTTCTCATCTGATTTAATGGCACTGTTGAAGTATACTAATTGCTGCATAAGATGTTGTCAAATTGTCATGTTAACTACACTTCTACATACCCATCATATTGGCACAACGTTTGACCCAAGAGGCCAGGAAAGAGGATTCTCCCATCAAAGGGATTCTTTCCTCCTGTAAAGACAAGTCAGGACAAGAATATGAGCACAACTGAGCACACTGGCATTTCTTCTTCATGCAGAGACACGTTAACCTGCACATCGTCGCTGTCCAACAAAAACGAATTTGCTCTCAAAACCTCCACGCTGTGCGGGTTGTCAGAAAAAAAAAGGGATTTACCCGATCAGCTGATACAAAATCTGTGAGCATCCGTCAACAAAGGAGACTTCAAACCATGGATTCACTTGCCTGACAGATGAAGAGTGTGCCATGAAAGATCATCATGTGCTAAATCTGATCATTTATTTCTTCATTTTGACAAATAAAGTCAACTTTTTACCCCTTCCTCAAGTTCAGCGACTGCCCTACTTAATCTTTATTTGTCAATACCCACCCTGACAACGCTTTTGTGTGATTCTAATTCATGACTTTAACTTTATTTCTTCCTTTTAACCCAGCCGCTGGGGGGCAGTGCCCTCCCCTGGGGGTGCACTGTTCCCCAGTGCCGGTCCCAAGCCCGGAGAAATGGGGAGGGTTGCGTCAGGAATGGCATCCGGCGTAAAACTTTTGCCAAGACGACCATGCGAGTTGGTAGGACGGTTTACAGGGGCGGATGGAAATTACTGACTCGCTGTGGCGACCCCTGAATAGGGACGTGCCGAAAGGAGAAGAAGAAGAACTTTATTTCTTCCTTTTAATGCACTGCACTGTAAGGATTTTGAGTAATTGTCAAACTGCTATTAAATAAAATGTATTCTTATCTATGCCAGGAATAGTTTGTAGTGACAGGTAGTACAATGAAATGGAACTTCTGTCATCTCAGGGAAGAACATGACCGACCTCTGTAAGGCACCAATCTCAGTATGCAAAGTGCTGTCGGTGAAAATCACTCTGATTGGCTGTTAGCCAGCAAATGTAAATCAGTGCATGAGATACAAGTCCAGTAGCAGCAAAGAAAAATGCATTATCTAAACTAAATTAAGCAAAACCTTCCTTTTTATTTGAAGTTGGTCCTGCGTGTGTTGCCAATGTTTTTTATGTTGTTTGTGGAACCAGGAGTGAGCGTCGTGGTGAAAAAAATTACTCCCTAGTCAGAGAGCTAAAGGAGAGAATGTCGAGTTTGAATAGCATGGAAGTGCTTATGTGCCCATGTAGCACTAGCGAGGCAAGTTTGTACTACAGTATTTTTTTTTTTTTTTTCAAGAAACCTATACCTGTTTACAATGGCAAACAGAGATAGCTGTTCACACCCTCACCAGCACAAACTTGCAGTGGACATGCTTGGCAGTAAATTAATAAAATTTAACATGTTTCTTCTGAGTGAACAATTAAGATTTGGACAAAGCTGTTTACTGTGCAATAATATCCAAACATAGAGATTATATTGCCTAAGCCATATTTTCCTTTATTTCATCTTACGTTTGGGTGTCTTAGTTTGGCACTTAAAGACAGAGTGTGAAGAAATCTTATTTTCAAGATTTCATTTTTATACGTTTTTATTTCTATGCCTGTGGTAAGTTCCAATCTGTTGAGTTCAAATCAATGCCAAATGTTCTAATGTATATCATTTTTTATTATTCATTCAGCTATTACAAACATATTTTATACTCCAGGTAGAACATGAGAGAAAATAGAATTACATTGCTGAGTAACTAATTACTATTACAAGGCAGTAACTGAGTACGTCACTCCCATGCCCAAAACTCAGCACGGTGGTCGACTGGTTAGCACGTCGTCCTCACAGTGCAGAGGTGCAGGGTTCGATTCCAGCTCCCTGGCTTCCTCTATGGAATTTGCATGTTCTGCCCGTATCTGCGTGGGTTTTCTCTGGGTACTCCGGTTTCCTTCCACATTCCAAAAATATGCATGGCAGATTGATGGAACACTCTAATTGTCCCTAGGTGTGATTGTGAGCACAGATGGTTGCTCATTTATGCATGCACTGCAATTGGCTGGCAACCAGTTCAGGGTGTCCCTCACCTACTGCCCGAAGACAGGTGGGATAGGCTCCAGCATGCCTCCGACCCTTGCGAGGATAAGCAGATTAGAAAATGGATGGACGGATGCTGAACACTGCTCATTTTGCACTTTGCCTCAACTGCATTAAAGAGCCCCATTTTGTGCCTTTCAGGTGAGAAACAGTACAGTAGTGATTATCAACAAGCATGAGATATCATCATGTGTGCTACGGGAATGTATCCAATTTCACTTGCTGTAATTGATCGGTAAATTAATTATTTGAAAATTATCAGCCATTTACTGCAGCGACGAGCAGTGACAGGCAATGAAATATTTATCCATTAAATGTTCGAAACATTGTACATAATTTACTTTCAGGGTTCATGACATGTGTTTGTTTGGTGGTGTGCCATGACATTTTTCTAATGTATAATATGCGCCTTTCCTCAATAAAGGTTTGGAACACTACAGCACATGACTTGTTACTACTGACAACAAACATTGGGGCCGTGATTCTAGCGACTGCCCTACTTAATCTTTATTTGTCAATACCCACCCTGACAACGCTTTTGTGTGATTCTAATTCATGACTTTAACTTTATTTCTTCCTTTTAACCCAGCCGCTGGGGGGCAGTGCCCTCCCCTGGGGGTGCACTGTTCCCCAGTGCCGGTCCAAAGCCCGGAGAAATGGGGAGGGTTGCGTCAGGAATGGCATCCGGCGTAAAACTTTTGCCAAGACGACCATGCGAGTTGGTAGGACGGTTTACAGGGGCGGATGGAAATTACTGACTCGCTGTGGCGACCCCTGAATAGGGACGTGCCGAAAGGAGAAGAAGAAGAACTTTATTTCTTCCTTTTAATGCACTGCACTGTAAGGATTTTGAGTAATTGTCAAACTGCTATTAAATAAAATGTATTCTTATCTATGCCAGGAATAGTTTGTAGTGACAGGTAGTACAATGAAATGGAACTTCTGTCATCTCAGGGAAGAACATGACCGACCTCTGTAAGGCACCAATCTCAGTATGCAAAGTGCTGTCGGTGAAAATCACTCTGATTGGCTGTTAGCCAGCAAATGTAAATCAGTGCATGAGATACAAGTCCAGTAGCAGCAAAGAAAAATGCATTATCTAAACTAAATTAAGCAAAACCTTCCTTTTTATTTGAAGTTGGTCCTGCGTGTGTTGCCAATGTTTTTTATGTTGTTTGTGGAACCAGGAGTGAGCGTCGTGGTGAAAAAAATTACTCCCTAGTCAGAGAGCTAAAGGAGAGAATGTCGAGTTTGAATAGCATGGAAGTGCTTATGTGCCCATGTAGCACTAGCGAGGCAAGTTTGTACTACAGTATTTTTTTTTTTTTTTCAAGAAACCTATACCTGTTTACAATGGCAAACAGAGATAGCTGTTCACACCCTCACCAGCACAAACTTGCAGTGGACATGCTTGGCAGTAAATTAATAAAATTTAACATGTTTCTTCTGAGTGAACAATTAAGATTTGGACAAAGCTGTTTACTGTGCAATAATATCCAAACATAGAGATTATTGCCTAATGGCCATATTTTCCTTTATTTCATCTTACGTTTGGGTGTCTTAGTTTGGCACTTAAAGACAGTGTGTGAAGAAATCTTATTTTCAAGATTTCATTTTTATACGTTTTTATTTCTATGCCTGTGGTAAGTTCCAATCTGTTGAGTTCAAATCAATGCCAAATGTTCTAATGTATATCATTTTTTATTATTCATTCAGCTATTACAAACATATTTTATACTCCAGGTAGAACATGAGAGAAAATAGAATTACATTGCTGAGTAACTAATTACTATTACAAGGCAGTAACTGAGTACGTCACTCCCATGCCCAAAACTCAGCACGGTGGTCGACTGGTTAGCACGTCGTCCTCACAGTGCAGAGGTGCAGGGTTCGATTCCAGCTCCCTGGCTTCCTCTATGGAATTTGCATGTTCTGCCCGTATCTGCGTGGGTTTTCTCTGGGTACTCCGGTTTCCTTCCACATTCCAAAAATATGCATGGCAGATTGATGGAACACTCTAATTGTCCCTAGGTGTGATTGTGAGCACAGATGGTTGCTCATTTATGCATGCACTGCAATTGGCTGGCAACCAGTTCAGGGTGTCCCTCACCTACTGCCCGAAGACAGGTGGGATAGGCTCCAGCATGCCTCCGACCCTTGCGAGGATAAGCAGATTAGAAAATGGATGGACGGATGCTGAACACTGCTCATTTTGCACTTTGCCTCAACTGCATTAAAGAGCCCCATTTTGTGCCTTTCAGGTGAGAAACAGTACAGTAGTGATTATCAACAAGCATGAGATATCATCATGTGTGCTACGGGAATGTATCCAATTTCACTTGCTGTAATTGATCGGTAAATTAATTATTTGAAAATTATCAGCCATTTACTGCAGCGACGAGCAGTGACAGGCAATGAAATATTTATCCATTAAATGTTCGAAACATTGTACATAATTTACTTTCAGGGTTCATGACATGTGTTTGTTTGGTGGTGTGCCATGACATTTTTCTAATGTATAATATGCGCCTTTCCTCAATAAAGGTTTGGAACACTACAGCACATGACTTGTTACTACTGACAACAAACATTGGGGCCGTGATTCTGGCCTGCTTTGCAGAGAATTAGCGCCTGCATGCTATCGAGTAGCTCGGCTTGATGAGCCCCGGCTAGCTAACACTTCACGTCAACTTTCGCTCGTGAATTCATTCCACAGCCAAGCGGCTACAGTTCGGCGGCCGTGTCATCCCACGACATGCAACGACGTCCTAAGAAAGCTTAGCGGGCAAACGCAGGAGACACTTGGGTGCACAGTTAGCTGTCAGGCCAGGGAAGTTGTCAAGCTACGCTAACGCTTAAGTGAACCAATCGTCAAGCTACAGTATTCTACGATCGCTCCCATTGCACTGTCGTGTGGTGAAACGCGGCTGCGAGAGCACGCCAACGTTGTGCTCGTATTTTATGTCTTTTACCTGGAAGGAACGGAAGTCAACCACTCATCCACAGGGCCGGAGCCTTGCGCCCCGAGCCCCGCGGAGAGCCGCCGCGAGCTGAAGTTTGGCACCGAGCTGACAAGTTCGTTCGAGAGCTGCTCGGGACACGACGACGAGGCCCTCGGGCTGTCACTTTAGCCCAGTCTGCCCTGGAAAACCAACGTCCAATGTAGCATTCAGCCAACGACGGAGCTACCTCTCTGCAGAATGATTTGAATAAGAAAGAAAAAAACGAAGTTACTGCACACCTGCGATTTTATGCTACTTTTCGCCGTGTTGGGTGAAGTGAGTGACTACGATAGCCTTTGCTTGCTGTGGCCTTAACAGCATCAATTGCTGGATTGTTTATAGTATGTGCCGGAAAACGCTCGATACTTTACTAACAAAATAAACGTCGTTTACGATGTCATATGATGGTAAAGCTTTTATTTTATAACCGAACACAAGAATTTGGCGTTTCGTATTATAGTACACTTGACAAATCATGTATTTGGAAGAAAGTACCAAAACACAACCTAAGATTGAGAAATAATAAAAATAAGACCGCACATACACTAAATGCAACTCACACCTTGCAAATGTGAAACAGTGTGTCACTTACCAAACTGAGAAAAAAAATCCCTATTACAACAAAATACATGGTCAATATCATGTCTAAATTAATTAATGTTCTGTGTTTTAAAATCATCCGCAGTTTCACACATAATACGAGGATCGTGAATAAAAATGCTCGAAGTACAGTACTGTACTTGTTTGCTGAGCATGAAATGTTTTGAATGTGTATCGTTGGCGTGTGTTTCTTCCGGTGGCTGTGACGCTTAAATACATTTTATGTTGAAAGTGTCGCGTTGGAATGCGTTCTTTCCGTTTCCTGCGACAACATACCGTCTGAGATAAGCTAAGTGTGCTTATGTCAGAGCAAAACAGCGTTAGCTAGCCAGCGCAAATTTAACATTTTTGCATTTCTCCCATCACCCACGGAGGAAAACATGTCAGATACGGTGAGGTTAAAAGTATTAACTGGCAGTTATTGCTTTTAACGTGCGCGCAACGCAAAACCAAGTATCATAGTGTGTGGTGGCTTACTTTGTACCCTGTACTGTGGTATGCTAACCGTTAGCTCACGTTACTAGCCAGAGGCCCCAAACCCCTTTAAACATCTATCCAATTTAGTAGTAAACTTCCCAATAGTCGTATTCGCAACTCATATTTTCAACGATGCTTTGAATACAAACCTCAGCGGCGTTTTTACTATTCTCCATTCATTCTGAGTGGATCCTTTGTGTTAACTTTTCACGAAAGCGACGTTTAACAGTTTATTCCTTGTTACTTTGTAGGAGACAAAACCATCTAGTCAAGACTGTGGTGATAAGAAGGATGGAGAGTACATCAAATTGAAGGTGATCGGACAGGTAGGAGCTCTTTGACTCCTTGTACATGATGTGACCGTTTTTGAGGATTCCATGGCAGGAGGGAAAATAATGTTGCTCTCCTCACTTAACCTCTGGTGTGTTTGTTGTTTGACAAAACTACTCTTGGGTTCACAGGACAGCAGTGAAATCCATTTTAAAGTGAAGATGACAACACATCTGAAAAAGCTGAAGGACTCTTACAGTCAGAGACAGGTCAGAACTTGCGGTGTCAAATATGTCTGGACTTTAGCTGAAAGCGAAACAGAATAAAACAATTCACATACCACGTTCAAAATTTTTTTGTATACAGCAATTCAGTTTTTTTTCTCTTTTTTTCTTATTTCAGTTCAATTGTTATCATTTTTGTAACTCTAGAGTGACAGGAATTGGACCTTCTAAAGTTGATCTGCTTGTGTGTTGCAGGGTGTCCCAGCAAATACACTCAGGTTTCTGTTTGAAGGACAGAGAATTGCAGATAATCAAACTCCAAAAGAGGTACTCTTATCAAAAAGGATGAACACTTTTTATGTCAGGTTTAAATTAGAAGTGTCTTGTTAAAATGCATGATATTCTCCTGACAGTTGGGAATGGAAGATGAGGACGTCATTGAAGTATATCAAGAACAGACAGGCGGACTTTGGAATGATTAAACATCTCTTGTATTCATACTTTTGATTTTGTATTTAGGGTTTTTTTTTTTTTTTTTTAATGAATGCATTTTGTTCACTTTCAAACCATCTGGGTCAAAACTATCTGGGCTTCCATGCATCGGGACGGAAAGGGGAGAATGAGGACTGGGGGAGTGTTCCAGGAATGCAAATGAGCTTACTATGGATGCCACGTCATGACACAACGAGGATTTATTTGTACAGGTGTCTTTCTGTTTTTACGTCTCTCAAGTAAGCCATGTCCTGTAATGTCACACACAGTAAAATTTTTCAGCAACAGCACCAGGATGTAAACATTGCAGCATGTAACTAAGTGACATCCTATTTTTGATGTACTTTATTTTGTGCATCGCATTTCCCTTGTACAGAATTTTAAAGTCCCATTGCTTGTTTTGAGAAAAGTGATGTAAAAGTTTGTCAAAGAGACCGCTGTCCACATTTGCCACTGTTTCCCATGAAATGATTTTTTTTTTTTTTTGGTATTGGTATTGAAATGATTGCAATACTATTTTTTTATGATAATGGTATTTGTGCTTGTACATGTTACTGTCAGTTTTAGTGTTGATAAAACCATGTTTATCTTCTGTATGGTCTCCTGCTCTTATTGGAAGATTTCATCATGTAAATAAATTGCTTGCTGCACCCGTTTGGATGCCCTGGGTTGGCATGTGCTGCTGTGCTTGGAGCTTCACTTGTTGCAGCTCGACTTCTACATTCAGCCGTGTGACGTTTCTGCAGGAAATTCATGTTTTCACACTCAGGGATTAACAGGTGAACGTCACATTCAACCGCTTCTCCAACTGCAGTGTCCAAGATGATGATCTGGTGGAATGTCAGTCCCTCAGAGCTGTGTGCAACAACACTTGCAAAGCTTTCATTGGAGTTGAAACACTGCTATTTGTTGACCAGAAGAACCTTGATACAGATGGTTTGACATTGTGATGATGATTTTTCTTCAAATAAAATATTTATGAAAGGAAAAACCTTAATCTTGTATTGTTTGAATTTTTACTGTTAAATGTGCTAATGGATGGTGTGACATAAAAGTTCCGGGACAAGTTTTTTCGACTTCGTCTCTTATTGCACTTTCCCAGTATTCTCCGCTAATAATAATAATAGATTTAATTTCTAATGCACTTTTAATCAGCATGATCTTGAAGTGCTACAACCTTAAAAAGTAAAAAAGCAAACAAATACATAAGAACAGCAACAATAAGTATTGCGTAATACCATTCGGAGTGGGCTCACCTTCCCACTGCGATGAAACACCCCCTATGCTGAGACTCAGGGGCATCTTGAATCCAGGGGAGGACACGATGGTCTGATTGGCCAATGCTGAGCTCAGGCAAGACTGACATCCCAGAAGCTGACAAGAAGAGTGCTCCAGTCATCAAGAAGCAGCTTGTTACCAGTCATTCACAGTTGTCTTTACCTTGATAGACATCTTTCAAAGTGGACAAGCTGGACAACAGGACATGAAAAGAAGTGATCATCTGATCCTTTTATTACTATTGCCCTGGTGAAAGGGTGCGGATGAGATGTGGCTGCGCAGTGCCAGTGGACAGATATTAAACACAGGTCCTGGCAAAAGAACCAGACCAGAAAGCTACTTTTGGAGCCTTTTAAATTTGTGCTACACTGCAGTGAACACCTACTTGTCACTACAAACTGCACCCAGATGTCTCAAGTCTTACTGAGTAGAAAACAAACCAACATCACGCATCTTCAGTGATTACAAAATCAACAAAGAATCCAAAATAGTTTTGGTTTTTTGTCACATTGTCTCCATCGAGTCTTTAAGCAATAAGTAAAATGACATCAATGTACAAATATAAATGCAGCCAGTGATTCTGTAACTTTGAGGTAAAGATGTCAGGACTGACTTGCCCACTTTGAGAATATACCCTTTTTTGTGTCTGTGAATTTTACATTGGTTGAAGTCTGATTTTGGGGAACATTTCGGTTTTCAGTGTTTTCCATCCAGCATTTCATCTTGATTGATGATTGTCAAAAGACATTTGAATAAAAAAAATAGCATTAAAGTCACAGGATTCTAAAAGTGCATTGATTCTGTATTGTTCAGTGCGGTCGCATACATGCATCCATTTTCTGATCAGTTTATCCTCACAAGGGCCGCAGGTGTGCTGGATCCTATCCCAGTCGTCTTCGGGCAGTCGGCGGGATACCCCTTGAATTGGTTGCCAGCCAATCGCAGGGCACACATAGACAAGCAACCATCCACGCTCACAACCACACCTAGGGACAATTTAGATTGTTCCATTAACCTGCCATACATGTTTTTGGAATGTGGGAGCAAACCGGAGTACCCGGAGAAAACCCACACAGGCACGGGGAGGACATGCAAACTCCACACAGGAAGGCCAGAGCCGGAATCGAACCCTGGACCTCTGCACCGTGAGGCCGACGTTTTAACCAGTCGTCCACCTGTCACATACAATACGTGCATTCAAGTATGACACATCATCTGCAAAAGAAAACCATGGCATATATGGCCAGTGACAGCATAAACAGAAGAGTGTAACCAGTGCAGAAGCTGGTGGAGAGCCTCTTCCTGGGTTTTAAAACTGTGACCTCTGCTCCAGCGGAAGACTGTCCAGTAGGCACTTGAGCTGCTCCTCACCTAGCTTGATCTTGTCCTCCAGTTTGCGCTGTTCAATGATGAGAGCAGACTTCATCTTGACAAAATGGCGATAGTCATCCAGATGCTCAGGGTCCAAATGAGTCTCCATGATGGAGGACACCAGACGCTCCCGGCGGTCCAAGTTCTCCTTCAGCTCCTTGGCATCCTCGTGCTGCCGCATTAGCAGTTTGCGCTTCTCAGTCAGGGTGCGCTGATAAGAGAAGAGACATATGTCATGTGCACATTGCAAATTAGAGGAAAACGTGACAGTAACCAGTCATCGAAGGTGTCGCAAAAGGGGAGGTAACCCAGGCTGTAGGCTCGATTTGCTGGTTGAAAGGGGCCCAGAGACACGGCTGACAGTGGTCTGTTTAGCAATACCATAACTAGACACTGCAATGTGTGAGAAATCCCCCTCACCAGTTATTGCTAACAAGTGGCTAGTAGGGAAGCCATACTGCTGATATTGGTCTACACATTTTTGTTTATAATGAAGACCTTCATGGTCCCTTTAGCCTACGGGAGTGTAGAAAACATTATCTGCTGGTATTGTAGTGGAAAGGACTACACATGCTTCATTACTGTACTCTAGGCTCAAAATAACTTTTTCTTTGGAGGAGCAATTTTGCTTATAATGACTTAATTTGAGGAGCAATTTATTGCAGCTCAATCTAACTTGACTGGTGAAATTAATACAACGTAAGGGGGAGGTTGAATGGTGTGCTGCAGCTGACCAACATTTCAGCATTTGAGTAGCATACTGAAAATGTTATAGAATTGTGCAGGGATCAATCAACCAACTGTTTTTTTTTTTTTTTGTACAATCAACAGTTTTGTGGTTAAATTCATTTCGTGCATAGGACAACTGTATTTTATTGTCTAGAAACATTTTCAGTGGGGCAGTTTTAAACCAATTTAAATTTAAAATACCTGACTACATTTAATGTCAGAACATTACTTTGAGATATTGAAATACAGTAAATGTCAGATACTTCAAGACCTTTACCCAAGTGAGATTCTAACACGGTGATTAATCCATCCATCCATTTTCTGATCCGCTTTATACTCACAAGGGTTGCAGGGGGTGTTGGAGCCTATCCCAGCCGTCTTCGGGCAGTAGGCGGGGGACACCCTGAACCGGTTGCCAGCCAATCGCAGGGCACACAGAGACGAACAACCATCCGCGCTCACACTCACACTGAGGGACAACTTTGAGTGTTCAATCAGCCTGCCATGCATGTTTTTGGAATGTGGGAGGAAGCCGGAGTACCCGGAGAAAACCCACGCAGGGACGGGGAGAACATACAAACTCCACACAGGAAGGCCGGAGCTGGGAGTGAACCAACGAGCCCTGCACTGTGAGGTTGACGCGCTAACCACTGGTCCACCGAGCCGCCCACGGTGATTTATACTTTGACAAAATGTTTGGGATATTTTTTCCTGGAAAGATACCTGTATGAGAACTAGGGGACGTTGTACAAGATACTACCTTCTCCTCCGGGGGCGCTCCATCTTCCAGACTGTTGAGAGCGTTCTCCACACGCGCCAGCCGACCCGAAAGTGACAGCAGCAGGCTCACAACTTTGTCCTGGTCACCCACAAACATACGGAACTTGTCCAGTTGGTTGGGCAAGCAAAAGCGCTTCACAGTGGTCTCCACCTCGCTGCCCAAAGCCTCGTTGTCCTCTATGTCCTCCTGCAGGCTTTGTTGTGCCTCCCGTAACACCTCCAACTTCTGGGCAAGGCTTGAGATCAGCTCCTGCTGGAGAGATTCCAGAGAGAATTCACTTCAAGCTAAATTTCTTAAGGCAGTGATTTGTAAACAGAGTGCCGTGAGAGATCATCAGCTGTGCCAAGGAAATATATCCAATTCGACCTAATTGGTCAGAAAATGATTCATTTACTCCAAATAATATCTCCTTTTTTTGTTTGGTGGTGTGCTGAGATTTTTTTTCTAATGTTAAAATGGAATGGCTAAATCAAGGTTGGGGAAACTGCTTTAAGGTCACAAATTGTAAGGATGTAATACCTTTTTACTGGCTAGGTCTTCATCCAGCTCTTCTTCAGAGTCCTGTTCCAGCAATTGTTCCTGCATGTCCTTCATCTTGATGAGGAGCTCAGCTTTTGGAGCCGACGTGTTGTAGTAGCAGGAAGTGGGAACCAGCGAAACTGCTGTTGAGACATTCTCCTCATCCCTCCTAATAGGGTGGACACACACACACACACACACACACACACACACACACACACACACACACACACACACACACACACACACACACACACACACACACACACAGAGAGAGCCCAGATTTTAACCCACAAAATCAGAACTAGAGGGGTGATGTGGAAACCCAGGAGTCACTTCTGTTCCTCAAACGCCAGATTCCTGGATATTTTAAATGTGCCCTGGCTGCAACACACCTGATTTAAATGATCAGGATCGTTCTATATCCAGCTTCTACAGATCTTATTGATTATCTGATCATGAATCAGATGTGTTGCAGCAGGGAGAGATGGAAAACAGGCAGGACAGCAGCCCTCGAGGACAGGATTGAAGACCCCTGTGCTAACCAGTCACCCACCATGTTGAAAATCGGATTGCGAGCTGTACTACAGTATAATAATATATAGAGGAGCTGAGTGAGTTTAAAGTAGAAAGTGTGGATATTTGTGAGGCTACTTTGCCTCATAGCATCATTACTTCCCTACACATGTGCATTTCAGCGACAGAGACGCTCCACACTTTGCTCTTTAGCTACCGCAGGGGTAGGCAACTCTGGTCTTAGAAAGCTGAAGTCCTTCCTGCTTGTTTTAGATGTCTCCCTCTTACAACACACCTGATGATCAAATGATCAGGATTGTTAGGCTTTTACAGAGCTTGCTGAGAAGCTGATCATTTGAAGCAGGTGTGTTGGACGAGGGAAACTTCTAAAACAAGCAGGACTGCGGCTCTCTAGTTGCCTACCCCCGAGCTACCAGTACATATTACATCATGACTATCACCAAGAAAGTCTGTTACGTTCATTCATTTGCAAACCTGCTTGTGGTGGGCAGCCTGGAGCTGCATGAGGTCCTTCTGCGCTGTTGGGACCCCTCCAGGATTTGCTTCTCTTGGAGAAATAGTCCTTCCATAAGGTCCATTGTGGTCTTCCTTCCAGTCTGATCTAAGATCTCCACCAGGGATTTGTCTTTGCCCATGATATCCCTTACCAGCTGCTCTGTCTTGGCATCTTCTTCCCTTGCTAGTTTTGACATAGGAGTGCTGTCCTTGGGTCCGAGCCGTTCTGATTCATTTCCCAGGTCCTGAGTAGGCTGCTGAATGCAGACACTGAATGTTGAGGAGCGCCATGTATCTTTGGTATCCACTGAGATGATGTCTGAGCAAGTCTTCAAGACGGCAGAGGTGTTGCTGCTTTGAGGTGAGAAAGTTGGGACCACCCCAAGAATTTTTTCCCCTGAACTTTTCAAGTCCACCACAGCTTCAGAGGGCTTAGAGTCATTTTCAGACCTGGGAAGAAGCACAAGTCCAAGATTTTCAGAAAGCATGTGCAGTAATTTGGTGCTGTGCAATGAAAACTTTTTTTCTTCAATTAAAGCAACATCAAACCATTCTGGAGCGAGAATACAAGGAGATGATACAGACCTGTAACACTTCAGATAAACCGCTTACCAGAAACGTGAATCCTCCACAACAGACATAACCAGCTGTTTGTCCATCAGCCTCAAAAGTGGAAGATGTGGTGAGGGAGCGTGAAGGTGGTTGGCCGCAGCAAGGGAAGATAATGATGGCTCCTTATTGCTCTCTGCATCTTCTGTGTTGCCTTCAGATTGAAACATCTTGCATCGCCGAGGAGAGCCAGGAGGGGCGGGACTCTTTGTAGTGGTATCCAAACTGGACAGGGATTGAAGCTTCACGGGGTCTGCTCGGACCACTGAGAGTAAATCCTGTGACAAGCAAGTTGTTTCCAAGCCTAAATGGAGCCTAGAAGGTGAGATGGCATTGGCTTGCGGAGGCTGGGCGGTATGCTGGGATCCAAGAATAGGACTCAGGCTACCAGGTTTCGAGCAGACCGCAAAGGTTGGGATGACAGCATCTTGGCTGGGTTGGTGGTCACTGATGTCTGGGACTGGGTCATCATTTCTAATGATTGAATATAAAACAGACATTGAAACATACTGCCCAGACACTTCATGCTATCTGTCCTTTTCATTCGACTGGTAAATCTGGAGAATCTTTTTATTTAATTGTTTGAAGAATGACTGAAATGATCGCATCCATCCATTTTCAACACCGCTTATCCTGAAGAGCATCGCAGGGAGTTGCTGGAGTGTATCCCAGCTGACTTCGGGGGGAAGGTGGATTACACCCCGAACTGGTCACCAGTCAGTCGCAGGGCACATATGGACACTAACAACCATTCACACTCACATTCACACCGTCGCTGAGTGGGAACCGGTCCCATGCCGCCCACGCACAAGTCAGGCGAGTGTACCACTACACCATTAGCGATGAAAAATGACCCCATTTATCAATTCATTTATTTGTTTATAGATGTGAATTCCTTTAAACGCACTTTTTCCCTTGGTTCTCCAGCTCCCTCATGCAGTCCCCCCCCCCCCCAAATGGGATTATTAATTGCTCCTCTTTCTTTACTAAACAGTTACTCTCTAATTTTACCTTGCTCCACCGTTGCTTTGCTTCACTTTAGGATCACTAAACATGGATGGAAGATTCTGTCGAAGAAATTAATGCTTTAGTGATGATCAGCTAAAACAAAACAAAACAAAACAAAACAAAACATGTCTTTAACTGTAAGTGAAAGGGTCCAGTCAAAAAAGAATTAGGCCCAAGAATCAACATTGTTGACTCACCTGAGTACAAAAATCTGCAGAGGGAGAAGATCTGGTTCTTTCGTGGAAGCATGCTGCCTTCTCCTCAGCTTCAGTATCCAAGATGTTCTCTGCCGAGTAATACCTGCCTTGGACCTTGGCCTCAGATGTTCGCTTCTGTTTATTCCACGTGGCTTGGTAATCAGCAAAGGTTCCGAGCTTCTGTTGCTCCTGCAGGATCAGCTCCCCTGACATCCTTCTTTCTTTGGTTTCAACTGTCCTATCTTGACTTGGGTTCAACTCTGTATTGGACGTTGTTACTGGCCTAGCCGGTTTGGAAAACGCTGGCTTGACCCCAGAGAATTTCATTTGGTCAAAATCACCATCTGGGTGCGTTCTGTCCACTCCCACTCTATCTATCTTGTCAGGTTCTGAGAAGGAATGCATACGTTTGGCTAAGGGGAAACGTTTACGTCCTCTAATGCGTCCATTTGAAGTTTTAAGCACCGGTGCCTCTGTTCCAAGTGGTTCTAGATCGCGTCTCTGAAAAGAAGTAGCCTGGAGGACCCTAGCTTGTGCCTCTTTCAGATTGTCTTTGTAGGTGTTTGAGGAGGATATGCGACATGATAAAAGTGGCTCTGCATATTCCCACTGTGCAGGGTCCTCATCATGGACATCACAAGTCAGTGTTGCAGCACTACAGCTTTTTTGCAATTGGGCTCGCTTCTGCTGCACTTCATTCCGTAGTGTAGTGGCATAACGCTCACCACGTCGACGGGCTTCTCCACCATTGGCAACCACAGAGGCACAGAGATTCTGAGATGACCCAATACTTGTGGGTGTAGCTTCTGTTTGAATTCTACTCTCCTGTGCCAGTGAATGAAGCAATGGGGTTTCCAAGGGGGATATTCGGTGGTCTTCTTGTGGTAGCCAGGGGTTGTGGAACCTTGAAAGACTAGCCTTGTAATTGTTACTTCGATGAGCTGGGAAAATTCTTTTCATATTGTTAATGTGTCCTTCACTTCTCTTTGTGGCATCCTGTGGACCACGACAGTGAGAGCGTTCAGAGATTTGGGGATTAAGGAGGGGAACATTTTTCAGAAGACCAATGTGCCCCTTATTTTCTGTGTGGCCCATCTGTTTTCCCTTTTTGATTACTGAAACACACTGTCCGTTATTTTCTCGGCTTGTGGCAGCCACCGAGGCTGAGGAGCACCAGATCAATTTACGACTAGAGGCCTTTACAGGCAGATCCTGTAAACTGCGATAATAACTTCCAACACTCTGAGTCTTGGTGCGAGGAGCGAAGCATGTCTGGGGATAAAAGAGGCTCTCTTCACTGAACTGTTTGTGGTGAGGAGGTCTGTTGGCAAAAGAAGATTGTCTGATATCGGTGCTGGACAATGAGAAGTGTTTGTTTGGCTGTAGTTGGTTGTGTTTACCTGCTCTGCTGGGATGGAAAAAGTCTTTGTCTGACAGTGACGTGATGCTATATCTGGACTTAATATTTGTTTCTGTTTGGAATTTGTTACCTTCATCCAGCCTTTCAACTGACCTGCAGTAAATCTTTGGATTTTTTTCAAATTCCTCAGAGTGTGGCAAAACACAACCGTCCTTGCCCAATGGAAGAGGCGGAGGAGGGGATTTGGATTTTTTCTTTTCCGGTACCTGCCACACTGTACCAATGCTGGGCCTAAATTTGCTTGGCATCCAAGAGGAGTTCTGCTCATCCAACCGTGACCGCTCCTTGCAAGGAGTCTGTTGGTACTCGGGGCGCTCCACTGTAAAGGGCCCTTCATCCTGAAGACCTTTGAAAAAAATGCTTTCTGCACTGGTTCCCTTCCTGCCAAGTGAGCTTGAGTCTAGAACCAGAGGGTTGGATCCAATGGCGAAACAGCTGAATGTGTCTCTTGTGCTCCCTGAACTACTGAGAGGCTCACTGATGCTCGTGTATTTAGTTGTGGAAGCATGATCTGATGAGAAAGGATGAGCAGGACGCTCCAGTTTCTCCATGTTGCTCACGCAGCCGAGTTGGCCAGTTAGCAGCTGCTGCTTATGATGGTCTGTTTGGCACGGTGAATCTTTGAGCCTGATGTGTGAGGTCACATGAACAGGGTTACAGCAACATTCTAAAGAACACCATTATCATCACAATAGCACCATTATAAAGACCGCTATTATCATAACTACAGTAGTCTGTAACAATTACTTTGAGTTTTGAAAAATAAATAAATAAACAAAACAAAAAAGGGTATCATTCTCATGCAAACTTTTCAGGCCCACCTCACTTCCCTTTGCTGCCAGACCAGCTCTGTGGTGGTTTCTTTGCCAAGGGACTCAGACTCCTCCACTGTCAGCTTGGATGAGTGGCAGGAATGAGGCTGTGAGCTCGGATCATTCTTCCTGTCGAACAGAAAGCCAAAAATGCCTTATAAATGCTGTCATAACTGCAGAAAATTGAGGATGCACAATGCAAAGTGTGACTACTGAGCTTAAATTGTGTATCTTTCACTATCTTGCTATACTCGCAGAATAGCATACAAAGATATGGAATACATAGAGGAATGTGAATATTTTACATGACTATAACAATTTCTTCCAGTTCGTTCTGACATACCCTTTGAAGTCATTCTTCCTGGTTGGCATGTTGCAAAAAAACAGAACAAAACAAAACAAAACAAAACCATGACACTTTCTCATTCTTTTGTTAAAGTACCAAAATATCTGTTTGGCAGACTTGACAAGCAAGCATGACACACAGGGAATCAGGTACAAAAACTAGTGAAGCAGAACAATGGAGAACACATCCTCCTGCCCTGAGTGCTACGTGACCACGGGGCGCTAGCTACATCATTGTACCTCATAGAGCTTTGCAAAATCTTGGTGAGAAAGCACCTTGCCACAAGAACCTCGCTTTCTGACGGCATGGTGTGTGGTGACACAACATCAACCATTTTAGACCTGCTAATGGCGAGCCAAGAAAGACACAAAGGGAAAAAGAGAGGATGATTGCAGACCAACACTTCTTATTCTGAAGCAGGTGGATTTATGAGAGCTCACTATAGAGACGAGCACGAAAAAAAAACCTGATATGTCACAATAAAGCTCTGAAGTGGATGCTCAAGAGCTAGTCAGTCACAAACACCATCAAAGCCTTTGTTCAACTTTGAACTGCGAAGTTTACACCGAACTAGCCCACACAAGGATAAAATGAGGCTTGCTGCTCTTGTATTGAAAACACATGCAAGCTGTCAAGATAAACAAATAAAATAAGTTACCTTTGCAGGCATGTGAAGAATCTTCATGAGCAATTTTACAATCGTGCCAATAATTCTGTCCAAATTTCAATGTGGTCATTCAACAGTCCGACCCAAAGGGCTGACACTGCCAAGCTGTGATGGAAGCACATTCTTTCCACTGAGGAATGTAGGGAGGTATTTTCCTTTCCTGCCATGATCTGGCTTCATGTGAAACAGTTGCTAGCTGTCCCGGTGTTAAAGTGATCACGCTAATATGTTGATGACGCAAAGCCAGAAAGTAACATAAAAGTAAGTGTTGGGAAAAACACATTATAATTGATTATAATTGCTAGTGAGGCATGTAAGAGCTCAAGGTGATCAATTTGTTTCACCCCAGGAGGTCTGACACATCAATTAGTGAATAAAGGGGAAGAAAAAAAAAACTCACCCAATAAATGAATAGTTTCTGTGAACTGAAGATGACGGTAAGATGCACATTCATGTCACTTTCCCCGCGGTTTTGCCTCTAAAAAAGTTCCACTTTCACAGCAGTGCAACACGAGCCTGTGACATTGTACAAACAAGTGCACCACACCTTTTGCTGCTTGTAGATCTCGGCAGGGATTATAAAGGGGGATTTGAGAGAAGGGGAGGAGTTATGGTCCAGCCTTGCTGTAATCTAGGATTTGGGAAAGGGGCTCCCCCTCAACCAAAGGCAATAAGACTGTCATGTTGTCACTTTTCATGAACAAGAGTGTATGAAAGCAAGGTCCTAAGCAACTTCACAGGGGCGCACTCTAGAACATATCTATTTTTGTTTTTTTCACCTGATTCTGTGTCCTTGTGGGCAGGTAGGCGCAGCCGAACAGGAATGTTTACCCTGTAGAAATAGCAAACAATTTCACCTTCCATCATTGTGAAAGTCTCCCACCGGGGAAGGAGACTATGAGATCGACACCCTTGAAAACAAAAGGCATGTCACTGCATCATCCCGTCCCATAGCATTGCCTGGCAACTGACATTACAACTTCAGTCACCTGAGCATCTGAGCCCCTCCGATTCAACAGCCTGCTGACAACAGGGCCCAAACACGAAGCCTATGGGCCTAACGGGCCCCACTCATGACTCATCTACAAACACGGCAACACAAAGCAAACTGCCACAGTCATCATGGCTGGGCTTATCTGGGTGCCATTGCCTGCCCTAGGAAATTAAGCATGAGAGTAGGTAGGTCAATAATAAGTCCTTAACACATCTGTCAAACCTGACAATCTTGATTCTGGTCAGTTCTAAGCACAAAGCACCAATCACTCATCCAAAAGTTTCACACGTGTAATCTCGCTGTTATCATCTGGAACTCACACACTGCTCGCCGATCTAATCCCGCTTCTCTTTAAAACCACATGATTTGATCAGAGCAGATGAAAGAAATGCACAACTCATGGAGCGAAACAGGAAGTACCTGTGTGTGGAATCCCAGCATGCCCAGAAAGGTTCAAAGCAGCCACTCTGTGTGAACACAATGAGCTGGGCTGAGATGGCCTCTCCCACTAAGCGGTCCACTCACCTTGGTAACATGGGCCGTACCATACTGCATCCTGCAGCAGGGGAGGATGCTTGGTCATGATGCACACCTGAGGGCAACTCTATAACGTCGTTTTTATTGATTCCAAATCTTCACATTAGCTGCCTCATCATCATGAAGATCATTACATCAAGTCCATTTGTCTCTCTTGGTGAGTAGATCCCGCAATCTGCATTCCCTGCTAACAGTTAAACCCCCAACCCATCCTCAAACAGTGCGGCCCAACTAGCGGCTTTGCATCTCATAATTGGATTCAAACGTCACCACCATAAGCAGCTGCACTTTGAAAGATGGTCTGAGTACAAGCGAATGAAATAAATGACAAACTCCATTGAATTACTATTACAGCAAAAATACTGTTTTCAGGTTTTTCAATGTATTTTATACAGACTATGAAATCTATTTTTTTGGGTTGTGCTGTTTTTTGTACAGTATTTAATTTGTGCATGGCTGTATATCCGCACTAACAGCATACTTTCTTCTAAATGGTCGCTTCAGTTGAGTTTAGCACCTGAAACTTTTTGTAACTTTTTATCAATTCGAAGTCAAATTCCCAGAATTACAAAAGAATTAAAAAAGGTAACACTAAATCCTGATACAAACAGAACTAAAATTAAGCAAAAATAAAAACAAACTTGCAAGATCACCCTAAAACCTTACAAACATTATTTGTGTGCTGCTAAATAAATTAATTGTTTAAATTTAAGCATCTATGAAAGTGCTGTAACCTTTGTCCTTATTAGGGTCACGTGAGCTGTTAATCCATGTGAGCTGTGGCCATGAAGCAGCAGTTTTGCCACTAGGCAGGAGAACGTCAGCTAAATGCTCATTCATCATCCACCCGTGGCAAGAGCAAGAACAACAGCAACACTCACATGACCACCCCACAAGACACACAAAGACATAAACATGGAGACTCCGCACGTAACATTTTGAAGCAAAGAAGCCCTTTGGGTTTAAAATCGAAACATCTTCAACATACATGAGCCTATTTTCCTCCATTCAACCTTTGTGGATTTCCACGACCTGGATGACTGACAATCTTCACCGACATATTGACATCAAAATGTGAATTTTCAGGTCTTAAACTTTGCCTGTCTGACATTTTTGAGGATGTTCTATCTCATCATCCCAGAGCAACATGAGAGATCCAATTAGAAATGGAGTCCTGTAACCCGAGGACGTCTGCGCAGTCTATGCTCTTCTCCTGACACTGTCAGTGGGAAACAGCGTGTAACAATCTGTCTCTTCACCTTGGCTGATGATGGTCACAGACTCAGAGTGAAGCCCCAATAGGCTTTGTCTTACAGCAGCACCAATTGGACCTATTTGTAACACAAAGTTGACCAAGAACAAATTCAATCACTATTGAAGTGCTATTAAGAAACAAACAAACAAGCAAATGAACAGCGGTGAGGGGTAACAAAGCACAGTACAAGCACTTAATTATAGTGTACTTAATCAGTACATTTTCACCTAGCAGTACTTTGCTTATTTTTTCTGTCAGCATTTTACATTTACTGTGCACATTCCAAGTGATATTTGTACATTCTATTCTTTTCTTTGTCAAAGTAGGCTTGTTGCTTTTTTTCAACCTGTGCGGAAGACGTCACTCCCCTTCTTTCGAAACTCAACCCTTTCTTTCCCCTTCAAAGTACGAAAATAGTTTTTCGCTTACGAAAACAATGCTATGGTTGCACTGGGTCAATAAAGGTTGGGAAACATTGGACTACAGGTACAAAGAGGAAAACTCAAACAAGCATGGTTGATAGTATAGTTGCGCCCTCTGATGGTAGTAATTATGTTTTTAAAAACTAATTCGGTTCTTTCACATTAAAATTACCATCCACCCATCCATTTTCAACACCGCTTATCCTGAACAGGGTCGCGGGGAATTGCTCGAGGACAATCCCAGCAGTTTTCGGGCGGAAGCAGACTACACTCTGAATTGGTCGCCAGTCAGTCGGAGGGGTCATATAGAAGCAACGACCAATCACAACCACATGCACATCGTCACCAAGTGGGAATCGATGCCACGCTGCCGACACACAAGTCGGCCGAGTGAACCACGACACCATCAACGACGCTACAAGCTCCAATAACATTTAAAATTCGTGGGGCAAAAAGTTTTTGCAATTCGTGCTCACATTGCAGTCAAGGTTTTCTGGGACATTTATAAAAATCAGGTCAAGTACAGTGGCAATTAGATATACTGTACACACCGCTGAGCAAATGCCATCTTTAGTGAGATTCAACAATGAGACTAAGATAATTAATTTCAAAACTTTTCCCACCATTAAGGTAACAAAAGAGCTATACAACTTAATTGGTGGCAAAAACTTTTTTTCGAGGGGACATAAAACTAAACTACTCAGCTAATGTGTGCACATCCTATTATAACTAAGGAAGTGACGGTGCTCAGGATTAATCTGTGACACTGAAATTTGTGGCCTCAGTTCTAGCTAAAAATAAAAAAGCCCCAAAGCATGCCATGATGTATTTTATCAACCCACAGCCATGCTTCTTACTTGATATTTTGTTCTTTTAGTGATGAGCAGTGTTGTGGTTGCTGCAAAAGTTTTGGGCCAAAAACTTCAACCTTGGTGAAATCAGACATTACCACATTTTCCCCCAAGTGCTCGGGAGACTTCAAATGTGGTTTTGCAAAATGTAACTGGGCCTGGATGTTTTATTTTTTTGTAAGATAAGTCTTGGGATGTTTGGTGTTTGATGAGCATTCCTTAACTTTTTGCTAGCTATCCCAGCATTTTTAGAATGTGTCCCAGCCACAAGCTAATGATTATTTGCTAAAAACAATCAAGTTTATCAGTTTGAATATTAAATATCGTGTCTTTGTAATGTACTGTATTCAATTAAATATAGGTTAAACATGATTTGAAAAACATTGTATTCTGTTTTTTATTTCTGTTTTACACAACATCCAAAATTCATTGGAATTGGGTTTTTAACATGACTTCAAATGTGATTGGTTGATTCTGAACTCAGTTCAGTTATAAGAGGGTGTGGACCCTTATGCAAACCCTTTATTTGTGTTTATTTATATATTGATTGATTTAATTTTGACATCCTCTCTCTAAAACATTTTATGTATGTCTGTATGTACTGTTTGTTATATATACATTGTGTGCATTCATATATATTTCAGAATGCACTTCTGTCTTTTATCATAGCGACTCGTGAAGGGGTATACTTTGTACTTTGTAATATATATATATTTGTTTTCGCTGCAAGTTTGATAAAAAGTTCATTCATGTGTTAAACATGCCGATCTATTTTTCAGATTTTTGTTGTCTTGTGTTGCAAATGTTCAGTTTCCAGCAACAAACAATTCAGGGCACACCTGTAAGAAGACACAACTGGCATCTCTCCTCGACCATCATATGGAAAAATAATAATAATAATAATAATTAATCAAAAGAAACAGCGCTACCTCTTTAAATCTGCTTTGACATTAAACAGCCAATCATCGAGTCCTGAGGGCAGAGACAGCATTTCATATAGCCTCACCCCACCAAGCACAAGTGAGTGTCCAAGATGCTCCTCTTGCTTGGTGTGACTGCCATTCTCTCCGCGGGCTTCTGCAGGGAGCTGAACCGGACCTCCGGGCAGATGGCAGAAGGCATCGAAGCGTGCTCAGCCTGCGAATTTCGGGAACATAGCAAGCAGATGAGGCTCTACAGCATCAAGTCGCAGATCCTCAGTATCCTACGGCTGGAGCAGGCACCCAACATTAGCAGGGACATGATCCAGCAGCTGCTTCCCAAAGCACCGCCTCTTACACAGCTCCTGGACCAGTACGACCCGCGGGTGGAAGATGAGGATCACGCCACCACAGAAACCATCATCACCATGGCAACCAAGTGTAACGAACCAAACTTACCAAACACATTAATTTCACAAACTTTTAATTGAGCATAAACTAAGTGGGATCTGTAAATGCAACCTTTATTCGGGGGGCCTCAATCAAATTTGTATTTGCATTTTCACGCACGTTAACTTCACTGAAGCCTCAAAATTGTCCCTTGGTGTGAGTGTGACTGGTTGTTGTATAAATGCCCTGTAATCGGCTGGCAACTCTCACCGAACAATATTTAGGTTCAATTCTAAGAAAAGAGATGAATGAATAATGTACAAAACATTCTATGTGAAAGAGCAGCGATTCTCACAGTGTGGTTTGTCGGCTCCCTCTAGTAGTACGCAAAAGAATCAGTGAATTTGTGCAAAAAATTAAAGACATTTAAAAGATGAAAGTCAATTCCAATCAAATGCTTAAAATGGTTATTTAGGTGCAAATGTAATTTAACATGGGCGCCCGGTGCTTCAGTGTTTAGCGCGTCGACCTCACAGTGCAGAGGTCGTGGGTTCAATCCCCGCTCCGGCCTCCCTGTGTGGAGTTTGCATGTTCTCCCCCGGCCTGTGTGGATTTTCACCCGGTACTCCGGTTTCCTCCCACATGCCAAAAACATGCATTGCAAGTTGATTGAACACTCTAAATTGTCCATAAGTGTGAGTGAGTGTGTGGATGGTTGTTCGTCTGTGTGCCTTCGATTGGCTGGCAACTGGTTAAGGGTGTCCCCTGCCTACCGCTCAATGACGGCTGGGATAGGCTCCAGCACCCCCCCGCGGCCCTTGTGAGGCTGAAGCAGATCGGAAAATGAATTAATGATTGAATTTTGTGTGCACTTCATTTTAGGTTCACTTCAGTTGTATAGTAATCCCTCGTTTATCGCTGATAATGGGGACCAAAACCACCCGCGATAAACGAAAATCCGCGAAGTAGCGACCAATTGACATACATATAAAAAAATTGCCCCACGTGGGCCTTTGCGCTTGAGCAGAGCGCACTAACACACACACACAGGCCAGCGATCCCTGCAAGCTTGCCGCAGACTGTTTATGATTAGTCAATTAAGGTTGTTTAGACAATTAAGGATGGAGAGACCTGCTTTTGTTCTTATAAGTCTCTCTCTCTCTCTCTCTCTCTCTCTCTCTCTCTCTCTCTCTCTCTCTCTCTCTCTCTCCCCCACCCCCAACCACACACC
>NW_017805502.1:359136-378928 GCF_001891065.2 Hippocampus comes
TCTCTCTCTCTCTCTCTCTCTCTCTCTCTCTCTCTCTCTCTCTCTCTCTCTCTCTTTCTCTTTCTCTCAGCAACACACATACACTCACCTGCACGCCCATGCGTGCATGTGCACACACGTGCCCCACGTGGACCTTCCGCGCTTGAGCAGAGTGCGCACACACGAGCACTCATAGTAAACAACACTTAGACACTGATTTTTGCGGACTTCAAAAAAAAATATATATATTTTTTTGATTGTTTGAAAAAATCCGCGATGCACCGAAGCCGCGATCAACGAACCGCGAAATAGCGAGGGATCACTGTATTGAACTTTTATACATGGGTCTTTAATCTTTAAGAGATCTTCTAACTGAATTATTTACATTTTTATTGAAGCATGTACAGTTTTTGTTAATTTTTCCATATTTACAGAAATTCAGACTAACTTTTTTTTTCCACTTAGAGCTCAGCAGCCCCTAACCTGAAATTTTGTGGCACAAGTAGGAAATGTAGGGGTAGTCTTTGAGTCTGATTTAAATGCAGTGTTACTGTTCAATCTGAGCATACGGTTTAAGTGGCTTACAATATTATTAAATATATATTTTAGGAATGCTAATTGTTTTTGATAAACACATTGAACTCCAATAGTACTTCAGTTTGGGTCATGACAGCGGTACTTGAAGAGCAAAGTATTGTTTAGCATAAGAGTAACATTTATTGTATCATCTGAAAGAGGAATCCGTTTTGGACCCTGAATGATGAACTCGGATGTTGTTGATATTTAGATAAACATTTGCTGTGAATGATGTCTTCCAGCAGACTCGGTTGCAAAGGGAAGGCTGTCTTATTGTCTGTTCAGCCTCAGTCCAAAGATCCACACGGAGAACATCCTGAGCGCTCAGCTGTGGGTTCATCTGCGGCCAGTCCACATGGTCACAACTGTCTTCCTGCAGATCTCACGACTCAAACCCGACAGGGAAGGAAACAATACCCGGGTCCGAGTGCGCTCTTTAAAGGTGGACGCTGATGCTGGCACCGGTTCTTGGCAGAGCATGGACATCAAGTCTCTGCTGCAGGCATGGCTACGTCAGCCAGGTAGCAACTACGCTATTGACATCAATGCTTTTGACCCTCAAGGAGAAGACCTGGCAGTCACATCGGCAGAACCTGGAGAGGAAGGCCTGGTGAGGGCACCTTACATTCTTTACTTTGAACAACTCAGTCAGGCTCTTGCTTCAGGGACAGGACTCACTTTTTGGACAATATGAAATTCCATACAGACAGCGTGGTGATTAGAATGTCTGCCTCACAAGTCAGGTTCAAATCTCTGTTGGAACATGTTTAAATGTGCATGTTCTCCCCACACTTGTGTGTGTTGTCTCCGGATATTCGGGCATCCTCCCACGTTCCAAAAACGGGACTCCTGGGTTGAATGAGGACTCAAATTATCCGAAGGTGTGAACGGTTGTTTTGTCTTTCTGCAACCTGTGATTGACTTGCGACGAGTCCCGAATGTAAATCGGCTGTCACCAGCTCACATGACGACAGGCGGAATAGAAAAAAAAAGTTCTGGAAAAGAATTGAGACCAATGCAAAATTATCAGTTTATAACAGCCAAATTCCATATTCAAATATGTCATTTAGCGCATTTATTTGCAGAAAATGACATGATGCGAAAATACCCCAAATGGTCCAGTCTGTTTTTGGTCTCTGAGGTTTTGACAGCTTGATACAAAGAATATGGACAATTTGCAGTCTTCAGTGAAACGACTGTTTTTGAAATGTGGCAAAAAGTCCAACTAACCAAAGAAAACGCCACACAACAATGCCCTAAGCTGATAACTGAACCTGAAACCCGGAACTGTGAGGCAGACATGGCAACCAATCTCCGCGATGGAGCGCCAGAGGTATGCAGTTCATGGAAAATCGCAGTTTTTGACTGCACATTAATGTCACCTTGTTACTGTTATGAGAAAACTAACAGTGGTCAAGAGCAATTTTTCATCAGAAATGGCACAACATACTTTTGAGGCTCATTTAAAAAAAAGTCTTAGCTTTTTTTTCCAAGTGTATCATTTTTTTTAAATACATTTTCCTTTCTTTGCATTTTATAGCTGTGATGTTTCAGAAGAAAATTCCGCCTGTTGCCAAATCTGAAGCTTAATTGATAAACATTGAGACATTTATTCACATATTGCAAATTTATGATTGTTACGATCACGATGATAATGATTATTATGAAAACCTGATGTACTAGAGAAAAAGAGGAGATTTGGAGTCAGCTAAATAAATTCACCTACAAAAGTTTACTTGCATCCCTGATTAAAAAAATGTAGTTGTGTGTAACATTTAGTTGACTAGTGTAATGTTTCATTTATATCCATCCGACCATTTTCTGAACTGCTTCGCCCCGCTGGGGTAGTGGGCAAGATGGAGGCGATCCCCACTGTCAGTGGCCGGTCGAGGGGGTACACCCTGAACTAGTCGCCAGTCAATCGCAGTGTTTCATTACCAGTAATATGGACAGCAATTTTCAATTCTAAAAGGAAACGTCTTTGAAAACTTACACAAGCACTTTCTCATGACTTTATCCATAGTGGAACCTTTGATCTCAATTGCTGCAAATGAAGAATTTGTCACTCGTAATTCAGGAAATATACAGGCTCGAACCTCCAAGCTAAGAAATGCGTGGCAGATGTGCTAACCACTTGGTCATTATGCTGCCCAAATGGAAATTCCATGACATAAATGTTAACGCTACAACTGATTCCTTTCCAGCAACCATTCATTGAAGTGAAAATCCTGGACAGTCCAAAGAGGTCCCGTCGTGACTCAGGCCTAAACTGCGATGAAGAATCAGCTGAAACGCGCTGCTGCCGCTACCCACTCACTGTAGACTTTGAGGAGTTCGGTTGGGATTGGATCATCGCACCCAAGCGCTATCGAGCCAACTACTGCTCAGGAGAGTGCGAGTTCTTGCACCTGCAGCAGTACCCACATGCACACCTGGTAAACAAGGCCAACCCACGCGGCACGGCAGGACCCTGCTGCACGCCCACAAAGATGTCGCCCATTAACATGCTCTACTTTAACCGCAAGGAGCAGATCATCTATGGAAAGATCCCGTCCATGGTGGTGGACCACTGCGGTTGCTCCTGATTCGTATGGAAGGCCACTATGGGGGCTGCATTTCATGCCACCATTCGATACACTTGTGGATTCGTAGCACCTTTACCGTTTTAAAAAAGATTGAAAACATCAGCAGAGGACTGTGTTATATTGTTCTACAGTGGTACCTTAACTTACGAGTGCCTGAGGTAAAAAATTTGTTTTCAGTTACAAGACACCTTGTAACTGAAAACAAAAAGCTGAAAAATCCATTAAGTGGCCGCTTGATGGATTTTTCCGCTTTTGGTTGCAAAACAAAAATTGACTTATGAGCGAGCGTCAAATACGCCCCCACTTAAGTGAAGTAGAAACAAACTACAGATAGTTTGCTGTAGTTGTAGCTGCAGTTTAGTATATACGGCGAGATGCCAAAGCTGTCATGTGGATTGCTCGCATAACTTGTTCATGATGGAGTATTGCTAAAAATGTGGCCGGTTTGATATTGTAATTTGGGAGAATGTACGATTAATTAAAACATAAGAAAGAGGCAATCGACTTCCCCGGTCACCGTCACTTTGGCGGTGGTGCTTGTATGCAGCCGTCTATTTGCAGCTGTCCGAACCTCAAACACCAACAATATATTCCTTGACATGAAGTAGAGAGCTTTCCAATTGCTTCTTTTTAGCTATTGAGGCTAAACAGAGTTAAATAACTAGCCAAAGAAACTGTCTTAGTTTCATTTTCAAGAGGCTCCACAAGCAACGGTTCGCAATGATCGACGCATCCCTCGGTCACGCCTTGTGTCTCTACAATCTCTGATCGGCCAGTTTCAGTCATGTCGTGGCTAGTTAAGAAATAATAATAACAAATTAAATTAGAGGCATAAGATGGGGAATAGGGGAATGAATTTCCCAAAGATCATTTGGAAAACATTTATTGTCGGTTCATAGAGACTGTTTTAACATATTGACAAACTGTTTTTTTTTTTTTGTTTTTTTTTAAATCACAGCTAACTCTACCTGAAATAAAATCAGTTTATTTTTTGTATTGTCTGTTGTTATGTATACAGAGCTTTTAAATTCATTAAATGCATTTAAATGGGGAACATTGATTTGAAAAAATAAGTCAATTGAGTTACGGAAGAAATTCAACTCCTAAGTCAAGGTACCACTGCATTTATTTTTATGCAGAGATGCGAGATCTGTGAGGCTCCCTGCTGCTTCCTGTCCTTTCTGTCTGATTTGAGTTTTGGCCAAACAGAGCCTGCAGGATATCGAGCATGTGCCTTTATTTGATAAACAATGAACTGAATGCCCTTTCTTCCCGGTGCATGCTTATAAAACCCATCATAAGAATCAAACGCCATTCATTTTTCTGGACATCTAAGGAGGCTGAGTACACTATTTACCTTCTTTACAGATACACTGTATGCCAGCAATATTTTTGATTTGTATTTTCAAGACAGAAAAGGTTTGGCAAACGCTACGTGGGATTACACTAATCACATGTAATTTTATCTTATCTTTGTGGTTGTTGGGTTTTCAAATGAGAACGTGAAACATAGGTTTTTATACAATCTGTGAAATTGTGGGAAATGTAATGTACGTCGCACTTTGGGTCTGTGGCTGCAAGGATTCACCCAAGAAGATATTAAGACAAAATAAAAAATCTCCACAGGAGGTTTTGTCTTGATTTGATGCTGAGTGCAGATGTCCTGGCTGTTGTTGTACTTCACAGGGATCTGTGACCTAAACATTCTGCTGGAACACAGTGTCCAAAAATGACATTTGTCTTATTGCACTGAACTTGAGTTCACATCCTGTGATGTCGAGCTGCAGGAAAAATAGCCACACGATATTAACATTGTTACTGCACTTAACTACCACTCCGCCATTAAGCTTATTGATATTTCTAGGCTTTTGGTAACTTTTCAGCAGTATAATTTTTTTGGAGGGCGGGTAATTGAGGTTTTAAACATTACATCAGATAGATGAAATGTTTAAGCTTCAAGGAATTGTGTCAATTAAGCTCAAGCACTACTGTTCTATTCACAAAAACAAACAAACAAACAAACAAGCAAACAAACAAAAATCTTGGCTTTATTGGATTAATGAAAGGTACAAACAAAATTTTTTGGAGCGGCACAGTGATTGAGTGGTTAGCACGTCCACCTCACAGTGGCTACGGCCTTCCTGTGTGGTGTTTGCTTGTTCTCGCAAGGCCTTGTGTGGCTTTTCTCTGGGTACTCCAGTCTCCTTCCACATTCCAAAAATATGTATAGCAGGTTAATAGAACACTCAAAATTGTTCCTAAGTGTGATTGTGAGTGTGAATGGTTGTTCACCGGTTGTTCACCTACGCGTGCCCTGCAATTGGCTGGTAACCTGGTAACCAGTTTAGGGTGTCCCCCGCCTACTGCCCGAACACAGGTGGGATAGGCCTCCAGCACACTCCGTGAACCTTGTGAAGACACACACACACACACACACACACACACAAACACACACATCAATTCCAGCGACATGTTCCTCAAATCCGAGTTCAGTCGTGTTAAATCAACTATTAGAGTAATTTATCTTTGTTCAGTATCATTGCATTCACATAAAATATAATAAACACATTTTGTGGATAAAATATCTTTATTGTGTCATGTAACGTGCATTAGAGTTCAATAAACTTGAGTTTCTCCAGAGTGCCCAAGAAAGTAACGGAAGAGGGGGATAGGTATCAGTTTCGGTGGTTTCTGGACATTTGCAGTTCCTTTCGCTTTCTCTGAAAACACGTGGTCTTCACCATGGCTGTTCCATTAAGTAACTTCCCCCCCGTCAACGAGTCTTTATTTTATTTTTATTTTTTCATAAAAAATAGATACTGCAAGTAAAATTATGATACCAAAAAAATCCACCAAAATGCTCACATGTTTAGGGTTGGTGTTGCGCTGTAACGAGATATTTCACATGTAATTAAATAAGGACTCTTTGCTTTGTTGGGGCGAACTCTCAGTGACAGAACAGCCAGTTTCGAACAATTTGATTGGTTAAACTGAGAAATGGGCGTGTCACTGTCGCACAATCTTTGCGGCGATTGGTTACTTCTCGTGTCACAGACAAACTGACAAAATCTGTCAGAACAAGGAACAAGACGCAAGCCAAATACGAAGCAGGACACTACAAGTACATCTATTTGCCTCTTCCGTTGTGCTACTTATTTATTCCGCCTAAGCATAAACGGTAAATTTCAGTATTTGTTTACGTCCGCTGTGGGAATGTTGGACACGCTTTTCGGGTGCCGAATCGAGTCGTACATGTGAGCAGCTTCAAAACTAAATAAGGTGTGTTTTGTTTTAAACTTAACAAGCAAATTATGTCAAATACTTGCTGTAATGTATACAGTAATAGTTACTGTAATGATAACCTGTGGTTCCGTGGAATGTCTGATTGACGCTGGTCACCTTGCCAGAAGTAACGCAGTACACGTATTGTATTTTTTTGTGTATGTATATTTTCCACGACGTTTTACTTTCACGTCCTATATTTTAATGTAGATATCTGTCTGTCTATATCTGAAAACCTTCTACGCCTAAATTGCGACACATTTTTCCCTTAACTTTCGAAATGTTCCTGTTTTCAACCTCCGTGGATGACGACAAGACGACGTCACGACAAATGTAGTGCGATAAAGTTAGCGGCTATTGACATCTTGAGATCAGATAATTTTCCAAAGGAGCCACATGAGAAAATAAAGCACCAATTTATCTTTTTAAAATAAGCTGCTATATGTGTATGTGGGCTATATATTGTTGTAATTTAAAAATATTATTTTAAAGCAATGTTTTTTATATTCATATTTCACTTGTGTTGACATTTTGAGCACCAACCGTCAATTTATCCACCATAGTTTGGAAGACAGACAGACACATAAATAAATGCGCCACATGGTTTCTGTTTTATTTTTACTTGAACACTGCAGTGGCCAGTCGGAGATTGTGGGTGGGTGAGGCCAGGTCATCAGACAGAACACAAACAGAAACCAAATCAAACAGGGACAGCAGGAATAATGGAAAGACAAGTACCTCAGAACATTAAAACAAATAGATAAGGAGCAACAAGATATTTAACATCGTCAACCTTAAAAATGATTGTCTTACGCCAGCCTGAAAATCACCAGATTAGAGGTATTTTTTCCCACCCGATCTTGTCTCAAAAAACAAATACAATGTATTTCTTAAGTTAGATGTTGGTTAAAAAATGACCCAAGTTATCAAAATGGTAAGTATAAGTGACACAAAAAGTTGATTATTACTGTTGTACCAAGTACTGTACTTAAGTCCTTTTTTAGTTCTATTTAAGGGGTCGAATCATTGCTTCTATACTGTTTACTGCCTTTTTTTACACAGGTATCTGGATATACACTTCAGTGCAGATTGTGACTACTTTTGCCACATCTGCACCTTGACCAGATATAACACAATTAAATTGCTTAACCGTATTTCCCAAGACTTGTTTTGCTCATTTTTTAGGAGATGGCTCAGTGGAACCAACTTCAGATGCTGGACTCCAAGTACCTGGAGAAGGTGGACCTCCTCTATGATGACTCATTCCCCATGGACATCAGAGAGTACCTGTGCAAGTGGATTGAGAGCATCGACTGGTGAGATTACTCACACTGACGCAAAATCATCAAGAATGCAATGCCGACAAACAATGCAAGATGCCATGGGCAGGCTTACCAATATCATCACTGTCGCAATGTTATAGCCCTTTAAGTAATAGATATTTGAACACAGCAACACATGTAGACAGACAACATAAAATTGCTCACAGGCATATATTCTTGGCCATAGGTACAATAAGTCTGTAATATCCTGCTCCAAAGTTGACAACCAGGACACACCAGAAGAAGCCGCACAATCACCAATGAAATATCATGATGCGCAACATTTTTAAATTCTTTCCAAATATGTTACGACTTCATGTTTTTATGAAGTACAGTGTTGTTGAGTGCTGTTTTCCTAAAATAGGAAACACATTACAAAGCACAACTAAGTGAATAAAAACATAGAGGTTACACACATTTTTGTTCGCTTTTTGTGGGAGGCTGGAACAGATAAATGGCATTTCCATTTATTTCAATTTGCAATGATTTCAGATATGAGTGTTTTGAGTTAAGAATGGGATCACAGAAATAAATTCAACTTGTATCTCAAGGCTCTACTGTATTGAGTTTGAAGTTTTTAGTACCTGGGCCTACTACCACTATCACATTGCAATTATAGAAATCATCAGTACAATGCAAAAACAAGCAATGTACATCATCTGGAGCGGTTCAAAATATTTAAATAATAATATGGCAAAATATTAAGAATACAAATAGAATAGAGTGGACCCCTGCTAGTTGGAGGGTTTTTTTTTTTTTTTTTTTTTTTTTTTTGTGAAAATCTTCAATCTGCCCACTCAATTGAGTAAAAAAATGACCCCCAAAAGTTTTGAATAAGTGTGGCTTTTCCATGAAGAACAGTGTTGCCCCTCCCCTGCAAAAAAATAGAATAAAATATTAACCAAATATTTTACAAAATATTGAAAAAGAATCGGTGAATCCAGGGATGCCGAAATGCAAGAATGCAGGATTTATCGTACATCCTACTCACAGAGATGCTGATTATTAAAATGTATTGAATTGTATAGATCGCTACAGATATGTTATGCCAAGTCCAAGTAGGCTGTAACAAATTTTACTCTGACCGACCAGGCAGAAGACAAAATGCTGTCATCATCGAGGGCCAGCGCTCGGGCCAAGTGAGAAAGAATTTGAAATCCTAACGGACGTTGCTAATATAGTTGAAGTTGCATGAAGCAGCACTCCTAATTGTGAAGGCTCTGGGCAGGTTACATTGACTTGGCCACACATTGAGGCTGTAATCTGATTGGCCCCAGAAAAATCTGCCATCCGCATGTACCAGGAACAGTGCAGCTAAAAGGAACAAATGGGCTGTTGGGAGTAAATGAATAACCTTTCATGGAACAAATACTACCACCTCATATGATAGTGTATATTGAGTTGTAGTTCTGATCAGCACATCCCCTGTATCTGATCCACTGGTGAAAGGACACTTTGATTCTCTCCTCTTTCATCTCAAACTGCTTCAAACAACGAAGCGTGTGAGGGAAAAGTGGTTGGGACTGCACGACTGTCCGTGTTTTATGTTTTGTGTTGTGTTTATTATTTCACTTTATGTTAACTGTTTTGTTAAGCGCTTTGTTACAGCTGCCGCTGTTGTGAAAGCGCTATATAAGTCAGTATGTATTGTATTGTATTGTATTGTATTGTATTGTATTGTATTGTATTGTATTGTATTGTGTGGGCATTCCTAGGGACTTGGTGGCAGGTCAAGAATCGTTAGCCATCGTGCGCTTTCATGAACTCCTATCCCAGCTGGATGACCAACATAGCCGCTTTGCCCTGGAGAACAACTTCCTACAGCAACACAACTGCCGTAAGATTAAGAGGAACCTGCAGGTCAGACTGCGCTGTGCACCCCACCTCCACCCCCAACTCTTCGTAATTAACTAAGCATGATGCACTAGTCGTTCCTCCATTGTTGACTACAAAAAGTTGCGCCTGTCAATGTTATTCCGGGTTACATCAAAATGAAGGTGATACTACAAACAAAATGAACAACGAGGTCATTAAAATAGCCAAGACGAGTTATTAAGAGGTAGAAAAAAAATCTGGCTTGACTTTTCTGTTCACCTGACTGCATTAGCAGCAGCCTACCACTCACCGGATCTATCCGCATCATAGTCAATTAAATAGGTATCTCCAGTAGAAAGCCACAACATGTTGTCTATTATTTTGGAAGCTATGTATAATGTTACACCATTTTAAGTTATCCACACACACATTCTAAGTGCAATGAATGTATGATTGTATGTTCTTTATACCTGACATTTGGGTTTGCGTTTGTTATTTATTATTGTTTACTTTTCCATAATTTTATTTTCACAAATGGTCGGGCACTCTAAATTTCCTTAAAATGACAATGAAGCTAAACTCTTTCATTCTGTTCGATTCATTGATAAGCTTATTTTCCAGGATCGATTCCAGGATGACCCAGTGCACATGGCCATGATCATTTCAAAGAACCTAAAGGATGAGCGCATGATCCTTGCGTGCGCAAAGAGCTCCATGGTAAAATGGCCCTTGTACTTTCAACAAAACTATTGGAAGGATGGCTTTGGATTGATGTCTGAAAGACACTTCCAGATGTCAAGTTAAAACGGGAATGTAAAAATTGCAGGAGGGTGAGGGAATGGCGCCAGCCATGGTGGTGGAGAAACAGAAACTGGGCGGCAAAGTGAAGGAGATGCGGGAGAGAGCTCAGGTGATACATTGACCATATTTCATGCGCTCCGCTTCAGGTTTGGCTTTGCGGATGTTTCCAATATTCTTAACAAATTTGTGTCTCAGGTGGCAGATCAAACCATAAAAAATCTGGAGGATCAGCAAGATGAATACGACTTCAAGTTCAACACGCTGAGGAACAGAGGTGACCACGCCAGTCTAAAAGGCTAAGACACGTAAAAGTCGCATGAGTGGATCTGACATGAGGGCTTGGGTGCTTGTGTAGAGAACGAACTGAACGATATGGGGCCAAAGGAAGTGGAGAGGGAGAAGATGGTCATCACCCGGATGTGTTTGGATCTGAAAGCCAAACGTCAGGTAGGTTCATCCTTGGATCGATGCAGGCAAATTTGATACCACGTGACAATGTCAGCCCCAACCATGGATGTCGTGTGAAATCAAAAGAAACACCGTCTGTTCAATACTGCAGACAAAAACTAATTTCTGAAATCTGTCGAAATTGAATGCTTTCATAAGCATGTGATCGAAATGAGATTTCTAGTGACAGTAAAAGAAAAGTCACGTCAACCTCTGTGTAATCAGGACGTGATGCTCCAGCTGTCGGAGCTCCTGAATGTGACGCAAGCATTGCTGTCGGACCTGATCTCCGAGGAGCTGCCTGAGTGGAAGCGGCGGCAGCAGATTGCCTGCATTGGCGGCCCGCCCAACGCCTGTCTGGATCAGCTGCAGAACTGGTGAGCGCCGGCTCAATCTCAAATGTACCGGCTCTACATTGTTACCTTGACTTCGCGCTCGGATTCATTCCGGGACTAACCCGCAGATCAAACACAGTAGATATTCGTCATTTAAATGAACTGAAATACAAATAATCTGTTCCAAGTGCAATGTGTTTTTAAGAGGACACAATCATATGGGGGTTTCTGACGCCGATTTCAGTATCTGGCACAATAGAATTCTGATAACATTTTTATATTAGGTCCTGACCGACAGGGACTTGTTTTTTAGGCCAATGCAATCCATCCATCCATTTTCTAATTTGCATATCGTCATGAGTGTCACGGGAGTGCTGAAGCCTATCCCAGCCGTCTGTGGGCAGTCAGCGGGGTACACCCTAAACTGGTTGCCGACCAATCGCAGGGCCAATGCCATATTTGGCAGAATAAAATGCCAACAGCCCATCACTCGGATGATTAAGTAGAAATGAATTAAGAATTCATTAGAAAAAAATAATACAATGAATAAAATGACTTTTTTTGGTCCCTTAATGCTTACAACAATAAAAGTATGAATTAGAGGCAGAACATTTGACTGTTTCAGATGACTTTGTCCTTTAGGATTCGTTTAACTTTTCAACAGACTGAAAAGTTGGCAAAAAATGGCTGATTTGTTTTGCCGATTTTTGCGGGGTGGGAAATGGGATGAGAAAAATGTTTGAATGTCATTATCTTTGTGTTATGTTGTGATGTGTTAATGTGTAAAAAAAAAAAAAAAAAAGAAAGAAATGAGTAAATATTGGCAAAAAAAAAAAAAGTGAAAAGCTAATAACGGCCAATAAAATCAGCTGGACAATTGGTGGAGTCTTGTTAATATCTGCTCCATGGTTCTTGTACGTGTTTTCATTTTGTATTTCTGTGTTTGGTGGCTTATCTCGTTCAATAAATAGTCAAAAGTGTGTCGTGAGTGTGGCTCCCCCCTATTTTACTCGCGTGGCAGCATATGTGAAGCTCAAAAGTTTAGCTTGCAACACAAAGCAAAAAAGTGACCCAAGCAATGGCTCTGACCAGCAAGTCCCTGTCTCCTGCAGGTTCACCACAGTAGCAGAGACTCTTCAACAGTTTCGCCAGCATCTGAAGAAGCTGCAAGAGCTGGAGCAGAAGTTCACATACGAAAGCGACCCCATCACCTTGAAGAAAGACTTCCTGGAGGTCCGAGCCCTGGAGCTGCTGAAGACCCTCCTCTCCAAGTAACATCAGTGATCCTCTCTTGGCCGGTTCCTCATCCAATGTGGTGATGCGTCATTTTTTTTTTTTTTTTTTGTGTGAGCAGCGCTTTGGTTGTGGAGCGGCAGCCCTGCATGCCCACCCACCCTCAGAGGCCCCTGGTGCTGAAAACCGCCATTCAGTTCACTGTCAAACTGCGGTAAAAGAAACAGCTCAGCTCAGCATTCGGCAAACAAGACATACATACTGTACTGATGCCATACTCCCATTTTCTTGCCATCCGTTATGTTTGTTCAGGTTCCTGGTGAAGCTCCCTGAGTTTAACTACCAGCTCAAAGTCAAGGCGCTATTTGACAAGTACAGTCTCATGCTGCCACATGCACAACAATACTTTGTAAGAACTTGCCATTAATGTGCCATCTTGATCTTTTCAGAGATGTGACGGACAAGAAAGGGTATGTCGTCCTTCTAACACTTGGTTCATGCAGTAAGTTAAGTACATCCTTTATGCCAAATGGCAGTGAGCGATCCACCTGTGTCTTTTAGGTTCCGTAGGTTCAACATCTTGGGAACAAACACCAAAGTCATGAACATGGAGGAGTCGAACGGCAGCTTGGCAGCAGAGTTTAGACATCTGGCAAGTCTTATTTTATTTCACAGTTGAATTGGTGAGATTTGAATATAAGGTTACGGGAGAGCGACACACCAAAGTTGGGGGCATTTGGCCCTTTCATCGAGTAGTTGCTCCACAAGTTGCTGTTGTCTAACAAGGAGCTGCACCTCTGAAATTCACAGCAGGTGTTGATCCATGAATTGCCCGATACATTTCCCGGTTCAGTTACTTACAATATGTATTTAAACAGTCCTTTTTGTCATGCTGTTCACATTTACACAAAATGAAAACACTCACAAGGAGCATGGAGCAGATATTAACTGGTGCTCAACCAATTTATTGGTCTGATAATAGCATAAAAAAAAGTCAAAATATTAACGTTTTTTCATTTTAACACATTACAAACTGAGGCAAAGATAATGACTTTCAAAAAACACACAAAAATGGCACTTTTTCGGTCTGTTGTTAAATCCTAAAGGACAAAGTATTGTAAATCAGTCAACTGTTTTGCCTGTACAGTGATCCCTCACTATTTCGCGGTTCATTTATCGCGGCCTCGTGCATCGCGGATTTTTTCAAACATTAAAAAAAAAATATATATATATAAAAAAGCGAAAATGCCACAAAAAGACCGCGAGAGGCAGTGAAAGTCAACAAAACAACAGCAAATCACATAGAGCAACATATACAAGTACTACATGTATGTGTTTACTGTATTTCGTTATTCATACACAAACCTAACCTAACTTATACATGTTTAAATATATTAGTATATAGCATTAAGTAATGTTAATTACTACAAACATGCATGTATACTATTAAATTTAGCCTTATAGATATTATTTATACTCATACACATGTACATATACCTATACGGGGAGGTTCGCTACTTTGCGGATTTTTGTCTATCGCGGGTGATTTCGGTCCCCGTTAACCGCGATAAACGAGGGATTGCTGTAATTCATAGCTTGTTAAGTAACCACAAAAATACGTTATTTATTATATATATTTTTAGATAATCCACCAATTAATCGGTTATCGGAATTTTACTCTGCCGTATATCAGCTTGTTGTCGACCTCAATAGAATCCATATCAGTCTAGCTCTAATTTTCACATCACGAAACCAAGTGGCCACCAAGAAATCGTCCAATACCATAAGACTTCAAACAGGAAGTGGCCACCCAAAAGCAAAAGCAATTTCTAACAAGAATTCAAACAGGAAGTGGCCACTGAGCTTTGAATGTCTTAAAGTCATCAACAGGTCACAACATAGATAGACTGAAAGAGTCACAGAAAGGGATAGAAGTAGATGTTCTTTGAAATGTTCATGCATGGAACATCTGCTGTGAATGTTTCCATTCAGCTCCTTGTTCGAAAACAGAAAGTTGAACTCGAGAAACCGAACCAGTTAGACACGCATTCAAAGTTGAGAACATCAAAAAGCAGTTCACCTGGAAAGGTTATTGTACATTTTAGGTTCACCCTGAAATTTCACATTAAAGTCCAAGATCAAAAACCTTTTCTGAGTCGAGAATTTTCAGGACATGCCCTTCTATAACTGCTTCAAACAACAAAGTGTATGCAGGAAAAGTGGTTAAGATTGCAGGACTGTCTGTGTCTTATGTGTTGTGTTGTATTAGTTTATCATTTTATGTTAACTGTTCTTTTAATGGCGGCACGGGCACCCGCAGTGGCTCCTGTCTTGTCTGTTTGAGAGGGAAAAAAAATTCATCTGTGCTGTATGTTGCACAGATGACAATGAAGTTGTACTTGACTTAACTATCTCAGTCCACTAAAACTGTACCCTTGCACTCTTTTAGCAATTAAAAGAGCAGAAAGTCGCAGGAAACCGAAACAGTGAGGTACGATGGCTACTTATTTTTGTGGTTTGCACCATTCCGCTCAGGCTGCGAAATATATGGACACAGGTGTGTTGCTGTGTCTAGGTCCCGCTGATCGTCACAAAGGAGCTTCACTCTCTGAGCTTTGAGTCGGAGCTGCAGCTCAGCCAGTCCGGAACCAAGATCAAGCTGGAGGTGCGACTCTGCGAGTTGTGAAGATTTTGCTTGTGCCGCCTAAGAAGATGACTGCTGATTGTCTCTGTGGCAGGCGCTGTCTCTGCCCGTGGTGGTGATCTCCAATGTGTGTCAGCTGCCCAGCGGCTGGGCCTCCATCTTGTGGTACAACATGTTGACCAGTGAGCCCAAGGTGAGCACATTAGCACCAATGTTGTTGGCCACTAACTCAGTCAGACACCTGTATGGTATCAAGTCTGTTCGAGGCAACTCATCATGGGCTGGAAGTTCAGGATGATTCGAAAATGCACTAGGTGACCTTCATTTCACCTTTCATAAGCTTGTAAACTTACATCATCTTGTAAAGCTTCAGCACTGTATTGTGCGAGTGTTGTTATGGGGGCATTTAACACATGCACTTGCACAAATGCAACCAGATGACAATAATGGATACCAGCACATTGGGGTACCGTATAATACAGGGTACAGAGAAAAAAAAAGTTTTGGGGCGGCGTATTATCCACGGGATTTTACAGTAGCTTTGAAACAGTCCTGTTGATTAGGATGTTCAACATTTTGACGGTGCCTCAAGATTATTCCAAAATAGGAGGCTTCACATAGGAAGTGGCCGCTTGGCTTAGAGTGTCACAGAATGTCATCAGCATGTTGTTAGAGAGAAACTGGAAGAGTCACAGAAAGGCATACAAATGGACATCCTTGGAAATCCTCATTCATCAAACAACTCTTGTGAATTTTGCAGTTCATCTTCTTGTTAAGAAAGCAGCAAGTTGTAGAAAATGTACCACAGTCACTGAACAGCCAGACTTGTGCTTTGGAAAGTTGAGAGAAGGTCAAATGAAGTTTGACTGTACAAGTTAACATGGATTTTAACATTCATCCTGAAATTTCATGCCAGATAGCCCAAACGCTCCATCAGTGGTTGACTAATGCTCCTTTTGGTCCGTCTCCCTTTCCAGAACCTGCAGTTCTTCCTGTCTCCTCCGGCAGCCAAGTGGTCTGAACTCTCCGAGGTTCTGGGCTGGCAGTTCTCTTCTGTCACCAAGCGAGGCCTGAGCCAGGAGCAGCTCAACATGCTGGCCGACAAGCTGCTGGGTCAGAACCGCCACCGTAACTCGCGCCAAAGCATGAAAACATGTCAACAATCCTCACGTGTCTTCTTGGGTTGATGAGAAGAATGCCTGACTTTCTGCAGGTCCCAAAGCTCAGGGGAACCCAGACGGGCTAATTACCTGGAACAAGTTCTGCAAGGTGACAAACAGAAGGAATCGGACAGCACTTTAGAAAATGCCACATGTGGTGCAATAAGATGATGCGCTTGCGTTTCCACTAAGACAAACATTGCTTTTGTGTAGCCACAAAATGCCAACGAGAAAGCGTTTCCCTTCTGGTTGTGGATCGAAGGCATCCTGGATCTGATCAAGAGACATTTGCTTTTCCTCTGGAACGACGGGTGAGTCTTTACTGTGTGGAATCTGAAGTGACCTTACTCACTCTTCTTTACTTGACACGTTCGAGAAGAGCAACCAGTGGCCACGTTGGCAAAGTGGCAGCGGAGGCAAGAAAAAAACGGGATGGAGAGACACAGGCTTGATAGAAAGTGAAACAAAAAAGGATAATGGGCAGCGCAATGGGCACAACAACAGCCGTAGCTGAGCGTGGTTCTAGAGCAGCTCAGCTCAGATTTGCTCGATAGAGCCACTCGATATATGCAACGATTCAAATTGAAAGGTGGAATTCTGGAACTGAATTTCAAAATACATCCCGTGTGTTAGCTTGCATAGTATGTGTTAACGTGCACAGACATAACCACAGTCAATCAAATGAACTTGACCGGACTCGATACTGTATGTCACATGTCCACGCAGTTTCATCCTGGGCTTCATCAGTAAGGAGCGCGAAAAGGCCCTTCTGAGCGACAAGTGCCCTGGGACCTTCTTGCTCAGGTTCAGTGAGAGCAGCAAAGAAGGTGCCATTACCTTCACGTGGATCGAACACGACATGCACGGTGAGCACCGGAGCTCTTCTTCACCCGCTTTACTCGAGCGTGATCACTTGTATCCGACCGACGTGATTTTGTTTCCTTCAGACAAGCCCATCTTCCACTCAGTGGAGCCGTACACAAAGAAAGATCTGACTGCCGTCTCACTGGCCGACATCATCCGCACGTACAAGGTGATGGCGACCGACGACATCCCTGATAACCCGCTGCGCTTCCTTTACCCCGACATCCCAAAAGACGTGGCCTTTAAGAAGTACTATGCCAAAAATTCCGAGGGTAAGGCATATGCCATCTTTCCTTTTCACAGTACGATGAGGAAAACGGATTTGATATGCAAGTACCGTATTTTCCGCACTATAGGATGCACCAAAAAGTCTTCCATTTTCTTAAAAGCTCACCGAGCGCCTTAAAATCCGGTGCATCTTTTGTATGGTCATTACGGTAATACATCAACTCCAAGATGGCTCCTTCCTGGAGACATGCTTCCAATGTTATAACTTGCTGTTGGTTCAGTGAACTGTGTCGCTGCTTTATTAAATAAGTATGTGTTGCAGCTCCGAAAAAAGGAGAGCTGTGGTGTTCATTTTTTAAAACAGTCTCAACAAATACAGGTACGTCTTTGTCTGTCTCCGTGCCTTCTTCCGTTCGACTCGAGAGGCGTTCAAGACCGCCTCCGAAAAACGTAAACTAATGATTACTTTAATGAAACTACAAAAATTGAAAATAATACAGTACATCAAAACTTGAAAAGCAAGCGAGGATATCACAAAATAAATTCTATAGCCACCCCTACAGAATTCATATTGTGATTTCATCATTTGTGAATACACAACAAAGGAATAAATAACTACTATTGACATCTGATCGTAGCAGTCGTGGCGCTATGATCAAGGAAATGCCAAAGCGTTTTTCGGAGGCGGTCATGAACGCCTCTCGAGTTGAACGGAATAAGAGAAGGCACAGAGACGGACAAAGACTCACCTGTATTTGTTGAAAAAGGGAGAGCTGTGGTTCTATTTTTTTTTTTTTTTAACGCAGACTTCATTCATGGTTTTCACAGTCTCAACAAATACAGGTACTGTACGTCTTTGACGGACTCCGTGCCTTCTTCCGTTCCACTCGAGGTGTTCATGGCCGCCTGCGAAAAACGTAAATTCATTATTCCATCAATGAAACTACGAAGAAAATCAAGCGAGGAAATCACAAAATAAATTCTGTAGGGGGGGATATAGAATTTATTTTGTGATTTCCTCGCTTGATTTTCTGTTTTGATGCATTATTTTCAATTTTCGTAGTTTCATTTAAGTACAGTAATAGTTATTTTACATTTTTCAGAGGTGGTCATGAACGCCTCTCAAGTTGAACGGACGCCTCTCGAGTTGAATAGAAGGAGTGTATCACCATCTCGTGGAGACATTGTAGATTGCGCTTTAAAATGTGAAGCGTCCAATGTATGAAAAAAATTTATAATATAGCCATTCATTGAAGGTGCGCCTCATAAGCCAGTGCGTCTTTTAGTGCGGAAAATACGGTAATTTGAGTAGTCACGAAGTCAGCGTAATACTTCTTACCGCCGCTGTTATTGTACGTGGTTTGTGTCCAACTGGTGTCCAGCTCCGGAGCCCATGGACGTGGAGAACACGGAGAAGAGCGGCTACATGAAGACTGAGCTCATCTCCGTCTCAGAAGTGTAAGCCGCGTTGTCAAACGAGGAGCGTGTTGCATCACCGAGCTCTTGAAGTGACAGGTGACTTCTCTCACCACGCTACAGACATCCAGCCCGGCTACAAGAGAAAATGATGCCCATGTCGCCTGATGTGTACCGCTATTTGGAGCAGTCAGTCAGTCACACAGATATTGATGTGGTGAGACAAAAACGAATGACGCCAATACGCTTTGCGCATCGAGGAAATCCAATTGAAACACCTTTTTTTTGGTTGTGTTTTTCTTCCCAGATGACGGTAGACTTTCAGGGTTAAAAGTGAGCTGCAGAGAAGGTTTTGTTTCTTGAGGTCACCAAACACAAGATGCCGTCCTCCATACACAACACACAATTTTAGAAATGTGTGCAAAAAAACGAGAAAAGGTGGTTCGAACTCCGACAGCGCTCTTGCGGCTGGCTCTCGCTGTGGCGACTCCCGATGGGACAAACTGAAAGCCGCAACGTTTCACCACTTGTACAAATGAATCGACTATCATGAAATATACACTCACCGACCACTTTATTAGGTACACCATGCTAGTAACGGGTTGGACCCCCTTTTGCCTTCAGAACTGCCTCAATTCTTCGTGGCATGGATTCAACAAGGTGTTGGAAGCATTCCTCAGAGAGTTTGGTCCATATTGACATGATGGCATCACACAATTGGCGCAGATTTGTCGGCTGCACATCCATGATGCGAATCTCCCGTTCCACCACATCCCAAAGATGCTCTACTGGATTGAGATCTGGTGACTGTGGAGGCCATTTGAGTACAGTGAACTCATTGTCATGTTCAAGAAACCAGTCTGAGATGATTCCAGCTTTATGACATGGCGCATTATCCTGCTGAAAGTAGCCATCAGAAGTTGGGTACATTGTGGTCATAAAGGGATGGATAGATTCAGCAAAAATACTCAGGTAGGCTGTGGTGTTGCAACGATGCTCAATTGGTACCAAGGGGCCCAAAGAGTGCCAAGAAAATATTCCCCACACCATTTCACCACCCTGAACCGTTGATACAAGGCAGGATGGATCCATGCTTTCATGTTGT
>NW_017805502.1:379052-383617 GCF_001891065.2 Hippocampus comes
CTGCCTCAAAGTTCGACGTACTGTGCGTTCAGAGATGCTCTTCTGCCTACCTTGGTTGTAACGGGTGGTTATTTGAGTCACTGTTGCCTTTCTATCAGCTCGAACCAGTCTGGCCTTTCTCCTCTGACCTCTGGCATCAACAAGGCATTTCCGCCCACAGAACTGCCGCTCACTGGATATTTTTTCTTTTTCGGACCATTCTCTGTAAACCCTAGAGATGGTTGTGCGTGAAAAGCCCTTCTGGCACCAACAACCATGCCACGTTCAAAGCCACTCAAATCACCTTTCTTCCCCATACTGATGCTCGGTTTGAACTGCAGGAGATTGTCTTGACCATGTCTATATGCCTAAATGCACTGAGTTGCCGCCATGTAATTGGCTGATTAGAAATTAAGTGTTGACGAGCAGTTGGACTGGTGTACCTAATAAAGTGGCCGGTGAGGGTAGTTCATTGTTGTTAAGAGTCATATGATTGAGTTACAAATGGGCTGATTTGCCTGATTTTGGTACATTGTTTCATTTCCCACAGTGTGAATGGGATCAGTGGCGTGCAAGAGACCTTTGGAGGGGCAGATGCTCAAAGTTCACAAGGGGTCACATGGAACTTTTTGAAATGACCTGTACACACAACAGAAATACAATGTGTGCACAGAATGCTCATTTGTGGCCATTCGAAACAAATTTATATCACCCTGTTGAGCAACTGGGTAAGCAAATCGAGAGCGTCTCTTCTGGAAACGGTGAGGCAGATTCCAAATAGAATTTCATTTTTGGCTGAGAAAGAGCTACAAAGACGTTCTTGGAAACCTTACAGTGCATTGCAGGCAATTGATGAGAACCAAATCCGAAAAAATGTTTGCCCTTCAGGACCGCGGTCAGTGCAGTTTACAGCAAAAGATGCACGCCGTTTGCTCACCCAGGTCTCACGGTTATTCATGACAATACCGACCTTTGCAAACCGCCGACGTTTCACTTTTTCACGTTTTTTGGGGGGGCCTGGGGGGCCGAGATGCTAAGGGCGCCGTGGGCTCTAGAGGGCGCCAAAATCGGCTGAAAATTCACCTTCAATATCCATTAAGTACGAATAACTCTTAAAAGGAAAGAGGAATACATTGAAATCAATTCAAACAATTAAATAAGTGAAGAGAAGCAAGGTGATGTAATTTGAAATTGGCCATCCTGCCCGTGCGAGCGGCGGTCACTTGCATTGCATTAGTCTTCGTTGCTGTATATTTCAAAATGTATGATGTGCAAGTTGCACTTACAATATATGAACATAAAAGGGTCATAAAATGAGTAACAAAATTTGAAATACTAATACACATTTATATATATATATATATATATATATATATATAGAGAGAGAGAGAGAGAGAGAGAGAGAGAGAGAGAGAGAGAGATAGATATACAGATAGAGTGAGTTGAAGCATTTCATTGGCTCTGTTCTTCATTTGTACTTTCGAGATGTAAAACATCTGGCATAGTTAACCACGTGAAGGGCAGTCTGCAATTGTGTGTTTCCATTTGTGTATTGTGCATTATTACAATGCAATTGATTCCATGTTAATTCTCCATTCCTTCCATTTTCTGCACCACTTATTCTCATGATGGTTTCAGGCAAGATGGGAGTTTTCAGTTTTACCCAAAGGTATTAAGTTTTATATTCCATAAACAATTTCATATTAAAGGTCAACAAGAAGGTATAAATAAAAAGTACGGAACATTAAGAGAGATATGGAGAAAAGTGGAACGTGTAAATGTAAGGCTGTCATAGAAAGAGAATTGTGTATTACGTTTCTTTTTCTACATCCGCTTATTTACAGCGTGCCATGATGATCGACTGGTTAACACGTCTGCCTCACAGTGCAGAGGTACAGGGTTCGATTCCAGCTGCGGCCTTCCTGTGTGGAGTTTGCATATTCTCTCCATGCCTGTGTAGTTTTTCTCCAGCTACTCCGGTTTCACCCCGCATTTCAAAGAACATGCATGGTAGGTTAATCGAACACCCTAAATTGTCCCTGTAGCTGTGATTGTGAGTGTGAATGATTGTTTCTCTATGTGTGCCCTGCCATTGGCTGGCTGCCCGAAGACACCTGGAGTAGCCTCCAGCACACCCGCGACCAAGTTGACCTAAATTCAAATGTAAAGCACTGCCCACTTAATTACTGCAAGTGATAAAACACTGGGGGGAAAAACTTTGTTGGCTATACATAAAAAAAAGCATGCATTCACATGATTTTTGTCAAGTTTAATAAGACGTTGCAACAGCAAGTAGCTCACATGATCTGTTGGACAGAAGTGAAAATGTTGCATGTTGTATTTTCAATTGTGTGACTTTTATGAATTAAAGGAAATGGGACAAAGTCAGCTTCATTTGTAAAATAGTCGATTAAAGGGCAATGCCACATAAAATCTCGGCCGGCCTAGCTAACGCCTCACATTTCAGACCTGCATTTTTTCCTCAACAAAATATGCTCAAAAAGTGTGTAGTATACATTTAATTTGTGAGGTTTCCAGAAATCAATACATCCAGTCACAGCAGCAACAACTAACACAAGTGGGAATCAGCTCAAGTCCATTTGACCATCCGCTCTGCTAAATGTGTCAGTAAAATTGCAGTTATTGTGCTTCAACATTGTTTCTGTCAAGTTTTGAAGCATCCAAAGCATAAACGCGACCCTGTTTTGAAGTATTTCTTTGAGCTCTTCAAATACGGCCAACACCTTCCTGAGTCGTTTGCAGGAAAAGTTTACCACATGTGAGACTTAGCGATCTGTGCGGCAAAAATGTCAAACTATCACGACATTTAATACACATAAAACCATCCAACAGCTTCAGCACAAAAAGCTTCATTTTTAGCAAATGGGTCAAAAGCTGCACTCTGATTAGTTGTACTGTCACAACAAATTCCTGAACTTTGGCTCATTGTCGACATCTTTAAACTGAGTTTTTTCCAGAATAAATACCAAATAAGTCAAAATAAAAACATGTTTTGGGAATGTAAACAGCAAAAAACATTTTAAAGTCATAATATTGGGAATTACTTTCCATTCAAGACTTAATCCAACAAGGTGCCACATGGAGATCCACAAGTGACTTATTTATACACACATAACTTTTGTTAAATATACACAAATAAATAAAAAATACAGAGACATACGCACACAACTGCACTGAGTGTTAGGAGACGATACATTCCACCATGTGGCTTTGTTGAAAATAATAAGGTTTGTCTACAACGGTCCAAAAAAAAAAAAAGTACCAGCTGCCACTCAATGAAGCCAGCATTCAGCTTTTGGCTGGTAACATCCTTCAAGACACTACAAAAGTAAAGCTTTCACCTACAACTACCCCAACAGACGCTGAAAGTACAAGAACAACATCAGCTAACAACAACAACAACAACATGATTAAGAGCCTTTTCTTAGGTGCTAACATTTGCTGTCATCAGAACAACATATAAGTTAAGTTTATATCAAGTTCTGTGCAAGACGCTTTGAAGTGGCGATGCTGCCTCCAGACATTTTACAGCATGCTATCCAGGTTCTTTTCTGCGTTCTCCTTTGCCGCCGGGCTTTCCGGAGGACTGTACAGATTGTGATAGTCGCGCAGGATGGTGACCACATCATGGTGGCCGAAGTGAACCGCCTCATCCATCGGCGTATTGCCCCACCTGCAACACAAATCATCATCCTTTGTAATCTAATCCACTGTCTGGGCAATTGGCTGAAAATCAAGCATGATCATGCCTCTCACAGAGTGGTTCTCAAACGGGTTACACAAAGTACTACTTAAAAAAATATTCCTCCCTCCAAAGTACTAGCACCATGAGCAACATTGAAACAGAAATAGACTGTAGTGTAGTTAGCCCAAGGAGTCATCAAATTGAGGCAGGGGTTTTATTCCTAAAAAATACATTGACTCAGACATAATGGCAAGAATATGCACAGGAATGTATTATTTATCCTCTGCAAAGAACAACTAAGGCGGAGAAAAAAAAGTAGTGTGTTTCCGGTAACCCGACCGACCGAGAATTTCTACGTCGAAAAAAAACTTGACGGTTGGCATTTTTTTCAAACAACCCTCTACATTTTTGTGTAGAGGGTTTACGTCGGTGCAAACTCTCGCGATATTCACGTTGAGCGCGTGCATCGTTTGCCCTGTCGTCTGTCAACAACATTGAATCATGGCGGCGGCCGCGATCTCTGACGACAGTTTAAACCGCGTTTTCTGTGTTCCAGTCACATGCTCGCACCGTAATGTTAAGAAAATAGCATCCATTGCTGTATCGAAAAAATTCAGTGAACTATTTGATGAACACCACGGGCCGAGAAAAAACCGAGGGCGGAGGAGGACGGCGGCGGAGGCGGCGGCGCGCCCCGGCCCCCCGAGTCCAGAGCGGGGAGAAAACTAAATAGGTGGCGGCGGCGCCGGCCGCGGAGCGGCGGGTTCAATGTCTTCTTGTTTTATGTTTTATGGTTATTTTGTTGAAATTTTTGATGGAAAAAAAAAAGATCAAAAAAAAAAAAAAAACTTTGTTCGACCTACCGACCCTATGCTTAAAT